>NW_024080659.1:2275187-2294377 GCF_003009895.1 Hyaena hyaena | reverse complement strand
TGTGGGGGGAGGGGAGGGGAGGGGCGCACAGGGTCTGCCTCTCATTAGGTCTGCTCTTCTCTTTTCTCCTTCCAAATCAGCTGTCTCTGCCCCTAGGGCTCCGGTGCCACACACACCCCCCCCCCCTTAGCTTGAGATTCCACGCAGCTGTGCCCAGGCCTAGCGGGCACCTGTTTCCCTAACTTGCATGTCTCCAGCGCTGCCTTCTTCACGGGGAACCTTCTCTCAGGCCCAAGTGCAAAGTCCCAGGAGAGAGAACCTGATTGGCCCAGGCTGGAGGCCGTCACATGGCACACAGGACCACCCCCTTTCCGGGCACGGTGAGGGGGTAGGGGCCTGATGTCCTGGTGTCCGTCGGTGGTGTCTCCTGGGCCGCCTCCCCGGGCAAGGTCCACGAGCTGCCCCCTGCCCGCCAGCGTGACCCGGCCGGTGGCTCCGGGAAGCGTGTCGTCCCCAGCTGGGCACCCCCGCGGGGCCCCGTAATCCGGTCCATCTGCGCACAGGCTGCGCTGAATTATGGCTTGTTTTGAAATAAAGGCGGGTTTATTCCCACCGTTTGGCCGCCTGGAGCCAGGGCCCAGTTTCCTGTTTGCGTCCCCACTGGGTCACGCTCTGGGCCCGAGGCAGGTGCACGGGCTCGGCCTTGCTTTGACCTCAGAGAGCCCCTTGCGTGAGGCCAGCCGCTCCGGCTTGTGGACGACATAGGTCCCCAGCCTCCCTTGCACCCTTGGAAGGGACCCCCGAGGCCTGCACCCAAGCCTTCAGGCCCTGCTCCCCGGATGGCTTCTGCTGGTGGCCAGACAGACCCTGTCCGGCAAAGCTGAGAAGTCGCCGGGGCTCCTACAGCATAAGCAGCTGCTTGATGACCATGAAATTCCCCTTAGGATAAGCCTTTCTGGGAGCTGAGATCTCCGAGCCCACCAAACCCTCCAACGGGGGGCGGGGGGTCCCTCCCTCGCCTTGGCACATTTCCAAGGTGTCGGTGCTTCTGTGATTCCTTAGGTTCGAAGCTGAGGAGGGCTGGGGCGGAGCAGACAGGCCCTGGTGGGGAGCGAGGGGGAGGCCCAGGGTTCCCCCCTCCATCTCCACCGCAGCCTCCCCCCACGTGGGGCGTGGCCCTTTCGACCCCCCACCCCTTTCCTTCCCATACCAGGAACAGGCCTTGACCTCAGCCAGGCAGCTGATGGAACAGCCCCTGGCGTGTAGAACTCCAGGGAAAACACATGCGCTTGTCAATGAAGGTGCCTCGGCGGGTGCACAGAACAGCTCCTGGGGCTTGTCTCCCTGAGGCGGGGATTTTAAAAAGCACGTCCTGACGGTTAGAGTCAGAAAGTTCTAAGCAAGGAGGACCCAGGTGAGTGAAGGGCAAAGGAGAAACCTTGATTTACAGCAGCACCGCCACCAAGGGCCTGGAATACTGGGGAAGGGAAGGGGGGGCCTGGCCTGGGAGAGGTGAATGGCCCCCTCTCCACCCGCCTCGGTCTTTCCTGCCCACCGGAAGCCTTGTGGCGGCCCTGGGCTGGTCTCACCCCTCCACTCTCTCCCTCTGAGGAGTCGCTCATCCTGGCAGGCAGAGGACTCCGGTATCCTGGTTCGGGACCCCGCTGTGGCCCCAAGAACATACAGGTGTCCGGGGCTAATGTTCTGGGGGCCTCTGGCCCGTGAAGCACCTCCCTGCACCCATAGGTGGGGCTGCCTTTCCTCTGCCCCCTCCGAGTGTCTGCTTCTCTCCTTCTGGTCCTGAGCTGCTGGAGTGCTGGCCTGGCCTGCTCTTACCTGCTCTCTCTCCATCCTTCGGGACCTCCTGGTGGCACCAGGCAGACCCGGGGTTTGAATCGGGGTCAGCCTGGCCCCGGTGTGGACTTCGCCTGGTTCACACAATCTGTCAGAGCCTCTGGCTCCGCACCAGGCATGGGGAGAACCACCCCATGGGGGAGGGGGCGCCTGGCTGGCTCAGTCCATTAAGGGGTGGACTCTTGATTTCGGCTCAGCTCATGATCTCACAGTTCGTGGGTTCGAGCCCCGCGTCGGGCTCTGTGCTGACAGCTCAGAGCCTGCAGCCTGCTTTGGATTCTGTGTCTCCCACTGTCTCTGCCCCTCCCCTGCTCTCACTCTGTGTCTCAGTTTCTCAAAAATAAATAAACATTAAAAGATTAATTAAAAAATAAGCAACTTCATTGAGCTATAATTCACCCCTTTCAAGGATACAATTCAATAACTTTGAGTGCCTTCACAGTATATTCACAACTTGATAACACTGTCATCACCCCCAAAGAAGCCCCGGACCCCTTAGCTGTCACCTGCACTGCCCCCCTCCCCCAGGCCCGGGAAATCACTAATCTACTTTCTCTGTGTATGGGCTTGCCTCTTCTGGATATTTCATCTAAGTGGAACAGTGTACTGTTTGGTCTTTCGTGACTGACTTCTTGCACTTCGCATGTTTTCAAGGCTCATCCACGTTGTAACAGGTGTCTGTACATGGAGATGCGTTTTTATGGTGGAATCAAATTCCATTGTTGGCTCGACCCCTCCTTGTTCCTCGTTTCGTTGGCCGATGCGCGCTCAAGTCGTCTCCACTTTTTGGTGGCTGTGAATGGTGCCACCAATGCACTCTTAAATTAAAGGTGCAAGGGGGAGGGCATTTTCCTTAGAAATTTCAGTAAATACTACCCCTTCTTATTATTTCGTCTACCTTTTTAAAATTTTAATTAATTAATTTTATTTTTTATTTTTTGAGAGACAGAGAGTGCACAAGTGGGGGAGAGGGGCCGAGAGGGAGGGAGGGAGAGAATCCCAAGCAGCCTCCATGCTCAACGCAGAGCCCGACGTGGGGCTCGATCCCACGACCACGAGATCATGACCCGAGCTGAAATCAAGAATGGGATGCTTAACCGACTGAGCCACTCAGGTGCCCCTTGTCTACTGTTTTTAATAGATTTTTTTAATTTTTTAAAATGTTTTATTTATTTTTGAAAGAGAGAGACAGAATGGGAGCAGGGAAGGGGCAGAGAGAGTGGGGAAGACACAGAATCTGAAGCAGGCTCCAGGCTCCGAGCTGTCGGCACGGAGCCCGATGCGGGGCTCGAACCCACGAACCGTGAGATCATGAGCTGAGCCAAAGTCGGACACTCAACCAAATGAGCCATCCAGGCGGCCATAGTAGACTTTATTTTTTACAACATTTTTTACATTTATATAAAAGTTTTACTCCCACTCCCCCTCCCCCCAGTCTCCCCTGTTATTAATACCTTTCCGGAGGATGATACATTTATTATAACTGGGGACCCAACACTAATACATACTATTAGTTAAAGTCCGTAACTTACATCAGGGCTCCCTCTCGATGCTGTGTGTTCTGGGGGTTTGCACAAATATGTAAGAACATGGATCTGCCGTTCTGGGATCACACAGGATAGTTTCACTGCCCTAAGAAGCCTCCTTCCCTGCTGTTCATTCCTCCCTCTCCCTGAAGCACGGGTCCCTCTACTGTCTCCATAGTTTTGCCTTTTCCAGAATGTCCTATAGGTAGGACCGCTTTGCCAGATGGGCTTCTTTCACGCAGCAACCTGCATCTAAGGTTGCCCAGTGTCTTTTCACGGCTTGAGAGCTCATTTCTTTCTAATACTGAATAATATTCCTTTCCATTCCCAACTTCCTCCCGGAGGGAAATGCCCCCGCCATCTTTGGGGCTCAAGGAGCCTGGCCCTTGGCAGGGCCCCTGCAGGGGCCTCGCTGTCCCTGCTGAGGCTTTGTCCCTTACCTGTCAGGACTGGGCTCTAGGAGCTTCTGTGGGGGAGGAGCCCGTGAAGCCTTGTGGGAGGAGAAAGGGGAGAAGGGAGGAGGGGTAAGGCCTAGAGGGAAGAGGTGCTGGGTAGAGGCAGAGAGACAAGGAAGTGGCTGCCCTGGGGGTGCCGGGGTGACCTCAGGCATTTCGGTCAGGCGGATGTTGGTCACCCTCACTGGCGGCCTGGGGACAGGCAGTGACCTTATCCTTCCCAGGTGCTCTTTGTTCTGAGGACGGGTGTGGAGCCCCCCTCTCCCCAGTGGATACCTGGGAATTCTTCAGTCACCAGAGACGTGAGAAGGGGTCAGAGAGAGAAACGCTGGCTCCCGAGGGGGGTGCAGGGCTCTGGGGCAGCCCAAGGGCAAATAACAGGTTCAGGCTGGTAAAGTGTAACCAAGTGAAGAGAGGTCAACAGAGGCCCCAGCCTCCACCCCCGGCCAATCAGTTACCTGACCGGCCAGGGACCCGGCCACCCCTGTGGGACTTGTCCTCCACGTGCCGCCGGAGCTGCTCTCTGCGACAGGTGGGGGGAGCCTGAGGCCCCCCACCCTGAGTTTTCTTACCCCATGGCTGGGAGCTGAGCCCTTCCCATGAGCACTCCAGGCGCCTGGGGACACAGCGGACACCAACTTCAGGCTCCCCTTCGTTGGTTGAAAGCCTCCTTAACCTCAGGTGTGTTGAGGGGTCTTACCACGACTCTCCCTTCCCCTTCCCCCTCGTCGCGCCTCCTCCTACCTCCCAGGACTCTGTGAGTTTAGGTCCTTCTTCCCTGTGGGGGTCCTGGGTGGGCCTGAGCCCCCTCACCACTGCGTGCAGGAGACTGAATCTGCTCCACCCTTGCTCACGGGGGGGGGGGGGGGGGGAATGGGCTGGACAGGGGAGAGGGGAGCTGGGGAGGGGGGAGGGGAGCAGGTGTGCCTTTGGAGGGGCACAGAGGCCGAAGGTGGTCTGCCACTCTTTCTATCAGGAAGCAGAAGCCCTGTGATTAGCTGCGGCCAACAGGCGGAAGTGACCTGTGTAACTTCCCAGGCTGCATCTTGACATGAACGCCCTTTCCTCCATGCACTTCTGGAATGTTCTCTCCTCAAGCCAACCTCATGTGGTGAGAAGCGCACGCTGCCCAGGGAGGCCCCGTGAAGGAAGATGCAAATGGGCAGTGTGACAGCCCCAGTGGAGCACCCCCCGACAGCAGGCACCCCCTTCTGGGAATTGAACTGTCCAGGCTGGGCCGGGCCGGCCTTACCGACTTGTAGCCAAAACAGCCAGCTGGTCCCAGCAGCCTAGACTCGCCACACAGATGGTGGCTGGTTTAAGACAGGAAATGTGAGCGTCATTTACTCTGCAGGACATGCGGGTGACTTATCTGTACAGCAGCCCATCTTTGGGGGGGGACCCCCGGCCCCACTCCAGGTGGCCACAGCTCACCGCCTCCCTGCCACTCACCTTCCCCTCCCAGCACTGGTGGCCTCCTGCTCCTGATTACCCAAAAATTGGCCCCTGGGACTGAAGGTGTTTGGAGCTGAGTCACCTCAGGATGCCGTAAGAGCCCTGAGTCCAAAGTTGCCCGGATTCTCTCCGCTTCGAGGCTGGTTCCTCGGCTTTCTTGGGCTAATGATCACCTGCCAATAATGACTCCCTCCGAGTTCCCTCCCTCCTCCTCCCCCCTTCCTTGCTCTCCAGTATTATCTCAAGCCCGTTCCTCCCCTTTCCCCAAAGAACTGAAACCCGCACAAGGGAGGACATTGTAGGTCACCGTGCCCCGTGCCCTGGGGTGGGGGAGGTCACCTGGGAAGTGACAGGCTCCCAAGGTCACAGGGATTCATTCACGGACGTGATCTCAAGAGCTGAACTGCTGATTAATGTGGTGTGTGCTGAGGCCGCAGGGGTGCCGGACGGGAGGGTGGCATGCTGCTCCCCCCGGTGCTGGACAGCTTGGAAGGGGGGAGGCGGCACCCCTGAGCTCTCACCTCCCCACAGGACGGCCACGTTGTGGCTGCCGTGGCTGAGTCCCAGAAAACCAGACTGGAAGGCTGAGTCCGCAGGCGGCTGAACCGAAATGCAGTGGGGGGCCCGGCGAGGTGGGATGGGGGTGTTCCTTGAAAAAGCCTGCAAGCGCAGTCATGTGGGAGCCTTTGGGGGACTCTTCACCTGGAGGAAGCAGTTGTCACTGTGTCCCTGGCCTGCGGCAGTGACCTTGCAATGCCACGGGGCCCCTCCATGTTCCTAACCGCCCCCTCCCCACAGGCCTGGACACCCACCCAGGGCCTGAAAAGAGTGTGGGAAAGAATAGCTTTATTCAGAGGGAACTGTAGGAATTATTAGCTTATGCAAAAATGCTGGGGTGTATTGTGGGATAGGCTTTGAGAATGCACAGCCCTGGCCTGCGGCTGCTCGGTACCCCACTGGTCAGTATGGTAAAGGCTGACCAGACGCTGCTAGAAGCTGCTGGAAGCAGGCCATTTGCACCAAATACCTTCTGTCCTGGTGGGGGCAGGTTTGCCTTTATTAAAGCAGACCTTGGGTTTAGATTTGCTCACCTGCCCGCACCCACGAGGTTTATGGAGGGCCCTCCCCCCCCCCCCATCGCTGGGACTCCCACGAAACATGGATTCTGACCACAGAAGTCACGTCACTGCTCCCGCCGCATGGCCTCCTGTCTGGGGGCAGCAGGTGTCCCATAGCAGAGATCCCTGAGGCCCAGGCGCCCTGACGGAAGGTTCCTGGCCACCCTCTCGGAAGAGGAAGCCAAACTAGCCAAAGGAGAGGAGAACCAGAAAAGGCATCGGAGGAGAGATGTCATAAATACTGACGATGAGCTTATAACGAAGGCGTTGTGGCTTTTACCCGCCGCCCTGCCTTTTTTGGGTCCTACACTAATAATTACAAGGGCAATAAAATGTCTTCTCTTCCCCTTTGTCCACGAGGGACAGAAAGAGGGAAGGCATAGCCATCACCCAGCTCGCGCAGGTGCACAAGCCAGCGGGGCGGCTGGGATTCTGCGCGAAGACCAGGTCTGCGCGTGCGCATGGGGAGCAGGGCGCGCGGGGCGTGTGCGGCGTGGGTTGTGGTGCACACCTTCGGCTTGTGTCCATCCTCACTCCTCTCTTTCGGTGGGGGCTCTGCTCCTCGCCCCCTCCCTCGGTGCGGCTCGCACATCCCAAGGCCTGATCCAGGACAGGGTCAATTCGGTGGTAGTTATGAGCCTCCCACAGTCTGGGAGGGCGGGAGGGGTGAGCTGTGTGCCCGGGGGGGGGGGGGGTCACCCTGGTTCTCTGCCAAAAGGGTGGGCAGAGGCAGGGCTGGGGTCCCTCCCCAGGTATCCCGGACCCTGGCTCCAGGCCGCTGCTCCCCCCACCGTACCACTCCCAGGGCAGGGCTCTGGATGCTCTCCACCCGGCGGAATCCAGCCTCTGCTGCCTGCTTCTCTGAGTCTCCATCGTTTCATCTGTGAAATGGGAGTCATCACGGGCACCTCACGCCGAGGGGTAGGATGCCCAGCGCTTCAGCTCAGCTCCCCCGAGGCCATGCTGCCCTCACCCCCCAGGCCCTGCGCGCCCCCACACCGCCCCAACCTTTTCCGCAGACACAAGATACCTACAGGCACCAGCCTGGGGGCCTCCCAGGTGCCCACGGTTTTCTAGTGACAGAACCCAGGGACGCTGGGCTTGTCTGATAGGCTGCCGCTGTGGCCCCTCCTCCTGCCCCTTACTCATTAGCCAGGCTACAAACTGCCATGGGCTTGGCCGGGCGAGGCTGGCTGCAGGGGCACTTGGGCATGCAGGGTGGCCGGCAGCCTGGTCTTGGAATGGACAGCATTCGGGACACGGTCCCCCCAGACAGAGGGGGCTGTTGCCCTGCTCTCCGCAAGCTGGTCCCCGTTGGCTTTGGGGCCGAGGCGTGGATGCTCTTTGTCCTTTCTGGACCCCTGGTAAGTAGATGATGTGGGGGAGGGGGGCAGTAAGGCTGGGGCCAGCCGCTGTCCAGGTGTGAAGGGGCTGAGCCAGGAGCCGCTCACACCCGTCCCCAGAAACTGCCCACATCGACCATGTCCAGGCTGCACTAGGGGCCACCGCCCAGAGCAGATGACTGCAGGACAGCTGTCCCTGGACAGTGCCTGGTGTGGCAGGGGGCCCTGACCTCGCTCAGCAGCCCCACTCAAGGAGGGGCACCCCACAAAAGTTTCAAATAAAATGCGAGGCACCTGGGTGGCTCAGTCGGTTACACGTCCGACTTCGGCTCAGGTCATGATCTCACAGTTCGTGGATTCAAGTCCTGCATCAGGATCTGTGCTGACAGCTCAGAGCCTGGAGTCTGCTTCAGAATCTGTGTCCCCTCCCTCTCTCTGACCCTCCCCCGCTCACACTCTGTCTCTCTCTCAAAAGTAATAAATGTTTAAAAAAATATTTAAAAACAGAAGAAAGAAAGTTGTCTAATCCCACAACCAGAACGCAGCCATTGCTAAGATGCTATTCCACACTTCCATTTCTGCGTGTCTGTGGCCTGACCAAATGATGATAACATCAGTAGAGCGTTGGATGCTTGAATTAAGCTCTCTGTGCTCCAGGCTCTGTGTGTTGCTGGGCGCTTCTGGTGCATTCCTGAACTTTTCGGCAGGGAACCCGCTGCCCGGAGGTTAACCCCAGAGGTTAACACAGCTGCTGACATGGAGACGGGAGCACGACTAGGGTCACCTGACTCCCAGCCCTGGAAGTCTGGCTCAGACCACAATGCCTGCTTCCTTGGTGTGGGGGACTGGCCCAGCGGCCGTGTGTGTGTGTGTGTGTGTGTGTGTGTGTTTGCAGGATCTCTGGTGTGAGGCCCCGCGGGATGTGGAGAAGCCTCCGTGTGGGGCTGGGCTGTGCAGCGCCCTTGATCCTGGCCGCTGTTCTCTAGTTCCTGTTTCAGTTGCTGGCCTTCATGATCCACGTTGTGAGCTCGGTGTTTTGCGGGCACCTGGGCAAGCTGGAGCTGGCGTCAGTGACCCTCTCGGTGGCGGTGAGTATAGCTTCCCCCTCCATTCCGCCGTCAGACGGCAAGAGGGCTGACAGCTGCATTCAGAGCTGGGACCTGGGGGCCTCACCCTGTGGCACAGAGTGTGTGCGGCCTGGCAGGGGAGGGGGGCTGCACATCAGAGCTGCTGTTGGGCAGCCCCCCCCCAGATGGAGGATCCCCTCCTGGGGTCCCCTCCCTGGGCCCTGACAAGCCCTGTGTTTTCTCCTGTGTGTGGCTCCAGTTTGTCAATGTCTGTGGAATTTCCATAGGAGTGGGCTTGTCCTCGGCATGTGACACCTTGATGTCCCAGGTAGGTGTGCCTCTTGGAGCCGGGCAATGGGTGCCCATCAAACAGGCTGGGGGTAGGGGGTGGCTGGTCCTGGCCTGCCTGCAAGGATTGCGTGCGATCAGGGAATTAGACCGTTTGTGTTTAGAGAGTCTGAGCACACGGGCTAGAGAGTCACAGAGGGGATGGGGCAGAGGCAGTTCCCTGATCTCATGTGTCAAATGCTGAGGGCGCACAGATGGGACCCTTCTGTCCCCTGCCCGGAGCCCAATGGGGCTCAGCTTTCCTGGGGGGACCTGGACTCACGGTGGGCCTGGGGACCTGGGCTTCGTCCCGGCTGCCTCTCATCAGCATGGAGACTTGACAGATGCTCTCAGAGCTTCCCATGCTCCAGCTGTGACATGGGGGGGATAACACCTTCCTACTTGGGCGCTTTTGAAAACTGGGGACAATGGGTAGACAGAGGCGGGCACAGCACCGGGCATGGAGCTCATGCTCGGGAAATCATCGCCATTATGACTCTGCAAGCAGGCTGAGCCCCTACAGAGGAAGCCCCCCAACCACACTGGAACCGAGGGGTGCCACATGCCCGCTACGGGGTGCCTGTCGTGTCCCGGGCCCGTCCCCACAGCACCGACACTGGCTAGGAGGTAGATGCCCCCGCTGGGCTCACCCAGGGGACAGACGGGAGCTACTGAAGGTGTGACCCAGGGATGGCATGTTTTGCAGAGCTTTGGAAGCCCCAACAAGAAGCACGTGGGGGTCATCCTGCAGAGGGGCACCCTGGTGCTGCTTCTCTGCTGCTTCCCCTGCTGGGCACTCTTCATCAACACCGAGAACATTCTGCTGCTCTTCAAGCAGGACCCAGCCGTGTCCAGGTACTGCTTGCCTTCTGCTGGGAAGCCGGGGAGCCCCCCGCCTCAAAGAAGCCCATGCTCTAGGCCCTCATGCTTCTCTGGGTCACAAGCCGTCACAAGGGCAGCTCCTACAAGGGAGAGTTCCAGGGTCTGGTTTTTGGACTCTCCTGCGTGGCATGCGATTCCAGCTGTGACCAGCAGGGGGCAGACACAGGACCAGTTCTAATTCAGAAGGAAAGGAGGGCAGAGGAATGATGGAATTTGCATTTTTTCTCAGCCGGTAGTTGGGGCTTCTCAGATGCTTTTGGAGACTTGAAGTGTGCACTACCCCATCTTCCAAAAAAGAGAAAGAAGACTGAGCCAATTTCAGATGAATCCACGCCGTTTATTATTAATTTTAGAAATGTCCCCTGTGGAAGTAGCTTGTTCATTTTATAGGATGTGCCCGTCATTGGCTTTTTTTTTTTTAAGTTTTTTTCTATTTATTTTGAGAGAGAGAGGGTGCAGGAGGAGCAGAGAGAAAGAATCCCAAGCAGGCTCCACATTGTCAGCAAGGAGCCCCACACATGGCTTGAACTCACAAACCATGAGATCACGACCTGAGTAGGAATCAAGAGTCGGATGCTTAGCCAACTGAGCCACTCAGGCACCCCCTTCATTCATTTATTTCTTGATAAGATATAGTCTTCTCCCCCTCGTATACACAGCACATTGCTCCGAATTTAAGTTCCTAGTCATTCCTGACACCTTCTTAGTAGGTAATTAGCAGCATCCCCTGACCTCTGGGGTTTCACTTGTCTTGGCCGAGAATCTTCAGGGTCTGGCAAGAGAATCTTCAGGGTCTGGCAAAGCCTCTTTTCAAACCTGGGGTGCCCGGGGTGTTCCTCGGGCAGCCGTCCAGTCCCCAGCCCTGGAGGGCACAGCCTGGTCAGCTCTGGAGCTTCTGTTTCTTTTGCAGGTTAACCCAAGAGTACGTGCTCATTTTCATCCCAGCACTTCCGGTAAGTGTAACCGTCTGCTGAGCTGGGAGGTGGGTGGACTTCCACACCCCTAAATTCTGGCTTTTTCTTTGCCGCGCCATGTGCTGGGCAAGCCCGTGAGCCTGCAACGACTTCCCGCTATGCCACTGAGTCTGGCTGAAGGGACAGCAGAATTCCAGTCCCGTTCCGTGTATGCAGACTGCACTTTAAGATGTAACATGGCACGTTTTTAGATGGGAAAACCATTGCCAGAAATTGTGGGACGCGTGGGAAAAAAAATTAAAATCGCCTCTAATCCTGCCACCCAGAGAGAATATAGGGTCCTATCCCTTCCCAGGGTTACTTCTGCTCATGGGAGCGTGGGCTCAAAGACACATACACGTGTACGGTTTGAAAGAGGGTCAGTGTGTGTATATTGCATTATAACCTGCTCTTCCCCTTTCTAATAGCAGTCTCTTGATATGATTAAATCGCCTCCTGCAATATCCATTTCAGAGGCTATGCACTAGCGTATAGTGTCATGATTTAGTAACTAATCCTAATTTGTTACGTATTCAGGTTGTTTCCAATATTCACTATTAGAAAGGAGATTGTGATAAACATTCTAGAAAAATCTTTGTAATGATTTCCTTCAGGTGCATTATGGGAACTGGTATTGTTTTGTCAATGGCTTTTGATACCAATTTGTACCAATTTTACCCTCGCTAGCAACACTCTTGTCAGCGTCCTATTAAAAATTTTTTCCCAGGGCCCTTGGGTGGCCCAGTCGGTTGAACGTCTGACTTCGGCTCAGGTCATGATCTCACATTCGTGAATTCGAGCCCCACGTCGGGCTCTGTGCTGACAGCTCAGAACCTGGAGCCTGCTTCAGATTCTGTGTCTCCCTCTCTCTCTGCCCCTCCTCTGCTCACTCTGTTTCTCTCTCTCTCAAAAAGAAATAAACATTGAAAGAATTAAAAAAAAAATTTTCCCAATTGGAAACAGCTTTCACATGTATGTTATTGCTAACGAACATTTTTTTCTTGTATTTTTTCATCATTTTGTTTTTCTTCTGGGAACTGTACAGACTCTTTTAAGCAGGTTAATCTTTTCCTAATTATTATAACTTGTTAACTAGTATCTTAGCCCTTTGCCTGTTAGTTTTTTTAAAGTTTGTCACTTGCCTTCTAATTTTTGATACTTTTGACTTAAAGAATTTTTTTAAGTTTATTTATTTATTTTGAGAGAGACAGAGCAAGTGGGTGAGGGGCAGAGACAGAATCCCAAACACGTGCCACACTGTCAGCTCAGAGCCCCATGTGGGGTTCGAACCCACGAACTGTGAGATCATGCCCTGAGTGGAAATCAGGAGTCTGATGTTTATCGGACTGAGTCCCCCAGGCGCTCCTTACCTAAAGAATTTCTAATGTATACAGAACAGATCCACAAATCCTGTTCTTTATGAAGTCTTTGATGAGCTTAATAACACTTTAACCCATTGCAAGATTATATAAACATTTTGCCTGTATTTCTTTGAGCCCCCTGGTGGCTTTTATTTTTACACTTCAGACTCTAACCCACCTAACACACTTTAACTACGACTAATTATTGCCTATTCTCCTCTTTGTCTATTAATTTGTTAAATACCAGCTAAGCAGTGCATCTAGTCAGGTCAGTTTCTGAAATTCCTCACCTGACCCCGTGGTCTGCATGTCTCCACTGCTATTCTATTTGGTTTGTTGACACTTAGTGACACGTTACTAGCTGGCAGTGTTGTGTCTTCACAACGACAGCTCCCCTTTACCCTCCATGACACTACGGGGTGAAGTTCTTGAGGGCGGATCTGGGAAGTGTGAATGTGGGGTGCTTTAAAGCTTGCCAGCGCCTGGCAGGAGGTACCCCAGCCACGCCCGCCTGTCTGAGAGGCCACTGCCATGACCCCTCTGGGGGCTGGTCAGGCCCAGATTTCTGCTGCGTTATGGAACCCACCTGCACAGGCCAGTCTGTCTCCTCCAAGTGTTTGCTAGAACCCATACTTCAGCCCTTCAGACCAAGGTGATGGTATCCTGCCAAACAGAGCCACCAGGGCTGCAAGAGTCTCCTATAGAGTTACCACTGTGTCAGTTCCTTTATCAAACAAAGCAAGTCCCTCCCTTAAAATGCTGCGTAAAACTTACCAATAAAATAATAATAAAAATGACAAACGGGATTTACAGAATGCTTACCTAACACTTGGGATGCTTAAAGGTGGCATGTACTGTTTTGTAAGCATTTTGTGATATTAACTTTACATATATATGTATATATAGCATACACGCACATGATCATCCCCGTTATAGATGAGGCACAGAGAGCTTAAGTAACTGGCCTAAGATTGCACAGCTCATAAGAAGCAGAACCGGCCCTTGAACCCAGGCGGTCTGCTCCAGCTCCATGCTCTTCTCCTCTATATGGAGGAGAAGCAGAGGGCAAAGGGAAGGGGTGCGGTAGGAAGGCGCAGGCCCCGGGCCAGGCTTTGGCAGAGGACAGAAAGGGCAGGGGCAGCGTCCTGACACACACACACACACTGACGAGCAGGCCCTCTCTGTCCTCTGCACACAGGAAAGGGCCTGCTGCCTTGTGGGGGCTTGAACCCGCACAGCAGGGCCCACGGGTGGCCACACTGCCAGTCCGCATCTCCCCACCCCTACCCAGCCCGAAGACTCTCCCTCCAGATTCTCCTTTCCAGCAGCCAGAGCCTGGCTCAAGGGTGGTCGCAACCCGTGGGTTCAGACTCTGGTGGGTCCTTCTCTGCAAGCCTTGTCAGAGCCAACACTGCTTGCCTTGCCTGTCTTCCCTGCGGCAGAGCCCTGAGGGGGCCTCTCCCCTGTAGGCGGGGCCAACGTGCCCCTGAGATGCTAAATGGGGCTTCTGCCCACCCATGGGGTCCCAGACATATTTTGGCGAAATAATGACCCCACGCTCAGGTCCCCCGGAAATCTCTCCTGATGTTCATCATGTGTGTTTTGGTTTTGATTGTTTGGGGGGTTTTGTTTTTGGTTTTTTTTGGTAGTTGTTGTTTATTTGTGTGTGTCTGGTTTTTTGTTTTTATTTTACACAGGCGGTTTTTCTTTACGGCCTGCTGGCAAAATATTTGCAAAATCAGGTACAGGCTCCTGGCCAGAGGGGCGACCCCTGCCCCAGCACACTGCCCTATTCCAGCGGGAAGGGGTGCCTGGGGCTCTTCCCCTTTGGGCACCACCCTGTGAACCTACTGACCAAGGCCCAGTAAGAAGCCACATGTCCCCAGCCCCTTGGCAATCCCTAGACGTACCCGGGCTTGCCCAACCCCCCGGCCCCGCTCCACCGCCCCAGCAAGGCCGCTGTTGGTTTATTTCAGGGAATCGTCTGGCCCCAAGTCCTCAGTGGCATTGTGGGCAACTGCATCAATGGCTTGGGCAACTACATCCTGGTTTCTGTGCTGAGCCTGGGGGTCAGGTGAGCACCGGGACCAGTGGGCTGCAGGGGCCCACCAGGCACTCCTACCCCCCACCCCCGACTGGGGCAGGTCAGTCGCCATCCCTGCCTCACAAAAAGGGCGAGGCTGCCTCCGCCGTCCAGAAGTGGGATGTCATGAGGAATTCGGGAGCCCTGCTGGTTCCTCAGGTTCAGGGGGACACACCACCAAGGAGACAGGGAGAGGAGCTGCCCCAGCCCCAGGGGGAGAGGCCGAGCGGGGGCCCTCAGGGACAGGGCAGTAAGGCTCCTGGGTGCGGCTGATCTCAGGATGAGGTGCTGGCTGCGCCAAGCCTGGGCCCCTTCCCCTCCATGCTGGCTTCAGCAGCGGAGCCGCCGCCCCCAGGGCCAGAGTCGGACGTGGCCTCGGCACAGCTCTCTCTCCTCCCCCAGGGGCTCTGCTTACGCCAGCACTGTCTCCCACATCCTGCAGGCCGTCTTCCTCTTTCTCTACATTGTGCTGAAGAAGCTGCACCGGGAGACGTGGGCAGGTGCATGGGGCCGCCCTGCCCTTGGGGGGCTGAGCAGGCCAGCAGCAGGCAGGACCCCCGCCCGGGCATGGGGTCTTTATCCAGCAGGGGGACGGAAGGCCCGGTCGGAGCCCCGTTGGAAGGGCCTTGGCTTGGGCTTGCCTCCACTTCCCTTTAGGGCCTCCCATCCCTTCGCTCTACCCCTCAGCACCCCTACCCCCAAAGGTCCCAGGTCCCCCCATCCAATGCGACACGGCGCAGAGCCCTGCTGGGGACAGCCCCAGGGAGCTTTCTGGCCTGCTCCCTGGTCTCAGGTAAAACCCTAGGTGTTAGCAGTGGGCCGAGTGCCCGACATTTGTGATCCCAGTTACTCCACGACGCCTTATAATCTCCATTTTATTTACGTGGAGGAGGTGGAGTGAGGGTAAACAATTTGTTCATAACGCCAGAAGCGGTGCACGCTGGGGCTGGACTAGAACCCACGCCTGTGTACTCCCGGGTCAGGGTCTGAGCTTTTCTGCCTCCCGACAGCTAACTCTGTAGACGGTGGGGTCTGCTTACGGGCATTTCCAGACCAGCCCTCCGGAAGGGGCCTCATTCACAGGGCAGGGAGTCCTGCGTGGCCACTCAGCTCTCCATGTCTGCACAGCCCTATCTGCCCCGAGAATCCTTTGACCTTGACTTCATGCCATCCTCCCAGCAACCCCTCTGGGGCGTCAGGGCAAAGAACTCAGATTTTCAGATGAGGGAATGGAGCCCAGAAGGGGCAGGGTAGTTGCCCAAGATCCTGTGGTGTCATGGGTGGAGCGGGGGGCGGGGGCCTTCCCCCACGCCTGAGGCTCCCATCCCAACCCACCCGTGGTGAGTGGTGCACGGTGAGCAAAACACAGAAGGCCTGGTGTGCTGGGCGGAGCCCGGGAGTGGGCGGGGCCAAGGGCTGGCCGTGCTCCCGCAGGGAAGTGGGTGCGCGCGTGCGCAGTGGGCTCCCTGCGCGCCGCTTGAACAGGGCTTCTGTTCCTAGGCTGGTCCGGCCAGTGCCTGCAGGACTGGGGCTCCTTCTTCTCTCTGGCTGTTCCCAGCATGCTCATGATATGCATTGAGTGGTGGGCCTACGAGATCGGGAGCTTCCTCATGGGTACGTAGAGGACCACGGCCTGGGGAACCCTGTGGGGAACCCTGGGGGCAGCTCGGATGCCCCCTCCCCGGATGGGTGGTTTGGCAGCTTCGGCCGGGTCGGGGCTTTGCTCTCTCCGGGCTGTGCGCTCCCAGAAGGCAGGCCTGGTCTTTTCATGTTAGGAGCCCAGCACGGGCCTGGACCCGAGCGGGTGCCCCGGGGTAGGTGTTCGAGTCAGTGAGGGACGCGAGGGACTAAACCCACTTGGGTGTGAGCGTGCAGGGGCCAGGCAGGCATGCGGCTCTCACTCGACACGCCTGTACTCACCGGAGCACCCAGTGCAGAGTCCACGCAGCCTGAGACTCAGAAAGCCCGGCGCAAGAATGGCCCTGAGAGAGCTTACGGTCCAACCCTTGCCCCCCATTTACAGATAGGTAAACCGAGCCCCGAGAACAAGAGACTGTCTAGAGTCACGGTGGCAGGGCTGGGACCCAAACTTGGGTCTCCTGATCTTGGTCCAGGTCTCTTTTCTCTCACTCACCATAGGCCGTGTTACACCAAGGAGTTCAACTCCAAAGTCAAAGCATACAGGGAACAAACAGCCTGCGAGAAATTCCACCACAGCTGGGTGGGATTTTCCTGCGAGGCTGAAGGCCGAGCAGGAACATTTTCTGTTGCAAATCTGCCCCCTAGGAACTCATTTGTCCCTCCGCCTCCAAAGCAGAGGGGAGTCCTGTCCCACATCTGTGAGCTCACAGTGTGTCTCCCCCACAGGCCTGCTCAGCGTGGTGGACCTCTCCGGCCAGGCCATCATCTACGAATTGGCCACCATCGTCTACATGGTGAGTGTCTTACAGGGGTACCTTCGCCTCACCCTAACGGCCTGGGGTGTCACAGAAGAGGGGCAGAGGTCCCCCTAAAGGCCAGCTCTCTTTCCTGAAGGACCACCCTGGACCTCCTGTGACCATTAGGTCCGGGCCCTGCCAGACACACACAGGTGGCACCAGCTGCTCCACCGAGAGTGATACTGAACTCACATGATGTTAGAACTTTTACATTAACGAGTGCCATTTAAAAACGGGGAGACTTCACATCTTAATCTGAATTTTTGCATTTTCTTGGAAAGCGGGACATTCCATTCAGCAGTGGGCCCACATTCCTGCACACCCCAGCCAGCGGGAGCTGGGTGCCGGCGTCCCTGGGTGGGTGGGGGGACACTGCTGTGTCCCCAGAACTCCCTCCTCTTCTTACAGAGACATGAGTTGTCCCATGTCACTAAGTATGCCTCTGCCAGCCTCCTGGGCACACACACTCTGGGCCTAAGGAAATGATTCACAAAGTCTACACTTACAGCACTAATGGACAAGGTGCTTAGTTTTACAGAGGGTTCCCCAGAATTTGGTGTTTCTAACAGGGAGCTACTCTGGCACCCTTAAGACCACATTCACCTCTTAAAAATGCACTTACGAGGTTTTGGCAACACGGCCTGCGATGCTTGATGGGGCGGGTGGGGGCAGACTGACGGGCACACTGAGGGCATCACCACCCCATCTCCCAGCCTCTGCGGCCAATACCCTCTCTCTTCATGCTGCCTTCCTGGGATCCATCCTGTCTTCCTGCTCCCCTCCGTGTGGCCCCGGGATGGCGGGTTGGAGGGCTGCTCCCCCCAGCCCAGGCCTCTTCCTGGCTCCGGACCCAGCCCTTTCCAGGAGCAAGAGGTTGAGTCTCCTGACAGCCCCTTCCGTCTGATCCCAGATTCCCCTGGGGTTCAGCAACGCCGTCTGTGTCCGCGTGGGGATGGCCCTGGGAGCTGCAGACACGGTGCAAGCTAAGCGGTCAGCCAAGTCAGGCATGCTTTGCACAGGTGGGTGGAATCCTCTGGGGCGGGGGCGGGGCTTGGGAAGTTGGAGCCAGCAGGGGACAAAGTTGGGCAGGGGACAAATCTGCAACACCTGGCCCGGAGGAGGCCCGGCTGAGGTGACGCCACCCTCCTGCCCCTTGAGCTGCGAACTCTCTCTTGTCCTGCATGCCTTGCCTGCTGCCGTTCGTGGGTTTTCCCAGGGACAGGTCACCCATGTCCACCGCTCACCTTCGTGTGGCCCTTCCTCCCCAGGCTTCTCCCTCCCGCTGTCCAGGGTCCTTCTGCAAATTTGCCCTCCCAGGATGTCAGGACCTGCCTGCCCCGTCCCAGCCTCCGGGACAAACCAACCTTGTGTCTTCCTCCCAGGCTCAGCTTTCGGAGGCTGACAGATTCCGATCGGCTCCTCTGGGGAAAGCGGTGGTTCTCAGGCTTTAGACTATTAGAATCAGCTGGAAAGATTAGAATCAGCCTGGCGCGCCTCCCCCCGTGGAGTTTCTGATTCAGTAGGTCTGAGATGGGGGTCTGAGAATCTCCATCTCTTGTTTTTTGTTTTTTTTCAACGTTTATTTATTCTTGAGAGAGAGACAGTGATTAGGGGAGGGGCAGAGAGAAGGGGAGACACAGAGTCCAAAGCCGGCTCCAGGCTCTGAGCTGTCAGCATGGAGCCTGACGCGGGGCTCGAAATCACAGGCAGTGAGATCATGACCTGAGCCGCAGTCAGACGCTTAACCAACTGAGCCACCCAGGCGCCCCTGAGTTAGCGGTGCTGCTGCTGGTCCAGGAACCCCACTTTGAGAACCACAGGAGGAAAGGCATTCATACGCTGTCCGGCCCTGCACTGACCTAAGCTGGGCCCCTCCACGGGTTGGGGGCAAATGCTCTTCCTTTTGTCTCTTTCAGGCGGCACCTCGCTGGTTGTGGGCATCCTGTTGAGCATCCTGAAAAATAAACTGGGGCATATTTTTACTAATGATGAGTAGGTAATCAGTTTTCTTCACTGCCTTCTGGGAAATGTCAGAGTGGCTTCCAGCTGGTCCTCAGAGATTTGTCCCCTGGCCAGCTGGGCGCTAGGTCCAGAGGAAGCATGACCAGCCTGGACTTTGCTGTCACCGGGAGGAAGCGAGCGTCAAAGCTCCTCCCCCGCCACCCCGACCACGGCCTCTATCACTTGCTGGTCTGTAGACCGGATGCGGGGTGCAGGGCAATACAAAATCGTGGGGGCTCTTCTGGATCTTAAGAAGACCCACAGGGGCGCCTGGGTGGCTTAGTCGGTTAAGCGTCCGACTTTCGCTTAGGTCATGATCTCACGGTTCGTGGGTTCGAGCCCCGCGTCGGGCTCTGTGCTGACTGCCAGCTCAGAGCCTGGAGCCTG
>NW_024080659.1:2201107-2275117 GCF_003009895.1 Hyaena hyaena | reverse complement strand
AAAAAAAAAAAAAAAAAGAAGAAGACCCACAGACATGCAGAAACTAGGGCTGGGAGTGTCAGGTTTGGGGGGGGGACTACCTCTATTACAGTCGTTTTTAGGAGGAGGTAGAACAGGGAGGATGTGGGGCTCAAGAACACAGTCACGTCTTAACACTCCAGTGAATGTTCTTTTTCTGGTTTCTCCTGCAGAGAGGTCATTGCCCTGGTGAACAAGGTCTTGCCGATTTACATCGTCTTTCAGCTCTTCGAGGCCATGTGTGTGAGTACATGAACGTGAAGCCTGACTCCCCTGTGCCAGTCTGTGCTCATGGGCCCTCCCTGAGGCCCCATCAGGCTGCCAGGATTAACTCATTAAACTATGCGAAGTAGGGATGGGGCACCTGGGTGGCTCAGTTGGTTAAAGTCCAACTTCAGCTCAGGTCATGATCTCACGGTTCATGAGTTCAAGCCCCATGTCGGGCTCTGTGCTACATCTCTGGAGCCTGGATCCTGCTTCAGATTCTGTGTCTCCCTCTCTCTCTGCCCCTCCCCTGCTCACGCTCTGTCTCTGTCTCCCTCTAGAATAAACATTAAATAAAAATTTAAAAACACGTACAGGGCTAACTCTACATAAAGGGCCCAATGTATCTGCTTGGATTAATTCTATTATTATTCAAAACAATGACTCCCCTTCTCTTCTGCAATTTCCAACAAGCCAAAACATGCAAACGGATTAGCAAAGAAACCAGAAAAATTACACCAGCATAAACTCACAAATCTTTTTCTTTCCCCGTGCCTCCTGGCTAGCGGAGGCCACAGGCTCTGTGCCATGCCCCCTACTGGTCAGAAGCTCAACAGCAACCCAGAACACAGAGGGACCTGAGTTTTCTGTTCCTTTGACCACTACAGGATGGGTCCCATTTAGTGCAGATGTGGATGATGTGAATTCTAAAGAGCATGACATAGAAACAAGAAAACAGTGAAGTCTCATTTTTTAAAAAATACTTTATTATTTTGAGAGAGCACGCATGGACACGAGTAGGAGAAGGGCAGAGAGAGAGAGAGAGAGAGAGGGAGAGTCCCAAGCAGGCTCTGCATTGTCAGTGCGAAGCCCGATGTGGGGCTCGAACTCAAGAACCTCAAGATCATGACCTGAGCTGAAATTAAGACACTAAACCAACTGACCCACCCAGACACCCCTGAAGTCTCATTTTATTTTTATTTTTTTAATTTTTAAGTTACGTTATTTTGAGAGAGAGAGAGAGACAGAGTACAAGTGGGGGAAGGGCAGAGGAGAGGGAGATACAGAATCCAAAGCAGGCTCCAGGCTCTGAGCTGTCAGCACAGATGCGGGCCTCAAACCCACAAGCCGTGAGATCATGACCTGAGCCGAAGTTGGACACTCAACCGACTGAGCCACCCAGGTGCCCCTCAAGTCTCATTTTAGAAGCCAAATCTGAGCCCTGTCTCTTCTACTTTACATGTTGAGTTCATCAGGACCGCGTCCCTTGCACAAAATCCAATAGCTTGGCCTAGGAGTGTGTGCTTAACGAACACCACAGACCCCCTGCCTTCTAGATGGTTCCTTGCCTGGGGCAAAATCACCTGCTCCGTAATTATCATCAACTCTTATGGGGGAAAAAATGCAACCCATTGAGCAAAATTGTATGTATGGAGGATTCTTCTAAAAGATAGCGTGCTCTAATTCCCTACATATTCTAGAATCTGCCAGGCATTCAGAAAGCTATTATTTGGAGCACCTGCTCTTAGCCTCCAGCACAGGAGCCTCCTCTGGGCTGTGCGTTGTGATTCTATCCAAAGCTTTTATCACAGAACATTAAAAGAAACCATCATATGGAATCCATTACTGCTTTTGGCATAGGATGTTGTTAAGGGCACTATTCACATGTGTGTATTTGCCACAGCTGAGAAATTCTTGCAGTTAAGGGCTGGGAGTGGGACTTCCTCATGGAATTAAGCTTGCCTTTCCTCAGTGGGCAGCCCTTCCGTGTTCCCCAAGAAACTCGAGCAAATGTATTTATTCCTGGGATAAACTCCTCCCGGTCACAGTACAGATCTTGTTTTATCTGTCCCTGAATTTGGTTTGCCAACATTCTGTTAAAGATTTTATGTCTATAATCACGAAGGATATTTGCCTGTTGGTTTTTATCTTTTCTTGGGGATATCTGAGTCTGGCTTTCGTATCAGGGTAACACTAGCCTCACAGAATGATTCTGAAAGTGCCCTCTCAGACTTTCTGAGTTTGTGAAGGATTGGCATTTTTTTTATTAAAAAATTTTTAATGTTTATTTCATTTTGAGAGAGAGCGAGAAAGGACAAGTTGGGGAGGGGCAGAGAGAGAGAGGGAGACACAGAATCCAAAGCAGGCTCCAGGCTCTGAGCTGTCAGCACAGAGCCCGAGGCGGGGCTCGGACTCATGAACTGCGAGATCATGACCTGAGCCAAAGTAGGTTGTTAAACCAACTAAGCCACCCAGGCGCCCCTCCTCTTTAAATATTGGATAGAATTCACCAGTGAAGCCATCTGGGCCTGGGCTTTTGTCAGAAGATTTTAAAATCAGTTCACTTTATTTATTTGTTATAGATCACTTTCTATTTCTTGTTGAGTTACTTTCAGTAATGTGTCTTTCAAGTAACTTATTTACTTCAGCTAAATCCATCTAATTCTTTGGCACCAAGTTGCTCGCAGTATTTCCTTATGATCCTTTCCTTTATGGTCGGTAGTAACGTCCCTTCTTTCACCCCTGATTTCGGTAATTTGCGTCTTCGCCTTCTTATTTTCTTGGTCTTGCCTTACCAAGGTCAAGTCCTTGGCAAATATTCATCCTTTTTGTGGGTATCATCAAAGATCTAGAATTTGGGGTTTCATTGATTTTCTGTTTTTTTCTGTTGTCTATTTCAATAATTCCCCGTCTTATCATTATTCCCATCCTTCTGCTTTATGTAGGTATTGTTTCCTCTTGTTTCTTAACGTGCGATATTAGGCTATGGATTGGAGGCCTTTCTTCTTTTTGGACATAAGCATTTATGACTATACATTTCCAAGTACTGTGTTAGTGACATCTAATAAATCTGATACATTATTTTACTCTTCGTTCAAAATATTTAAACATTTCTCCTGTTATTCTTTCTTTAATGTTTTATTTATTTCTGAGAGAGGGAGAGAGGCAGCGTGAGCAGGAGAGAGGCAGAGAGAGAGGGAGACAGAATCTAAAGCAGGCTCCAGGCTTCGAGCTGTCAGCACAGTGACCGACACGGGACTCAAACCCACGAACCGTGAGGTCATGACCTGAGCCGAAGTCAGATGCAAAACTGACTGAGCCACCCGGGCGCCCCTCCTGTTGTTTATTCTTTGTGTTAACTTCCAAATTCCCATTTTCCTTTCTTGGCCACGTCTCTAACTGAATTCTCTGGTGTGGTTTCGCACAGCCTCATCCCAATGTCGCATGTGACCTTTCCCCGAGGCCTCTTGTTTTATTTAGGAATTTGCCTGGACTCTCTGTGAATCCTGCCTCCTCTATAGCCTGGAGCTGCTTTCCCTACTCGGTTTTGTTCCGTGTGTTTTGTTTACCCTATGTTTATTTTTAGGCTTAGCCTGCTAGGGGTCACACCCCTTTGCACAGCTCAGTGTTCAGGCAGTTACTGGTCGGAGGTTGTGTTCAAACACCTGATAGCCGGGAAGGCTTCCATCCTCTGCCGAAGGATCTGAATGTGCATGTGGGCTCTTTGCCAGGCTGCCCGGCTCTTACTTCCTTCTGGGTTATCCTGCGTCTCTTCTGTCCACGCGCCCAGGCTCCACTGTCTACGACGCATGGGAGGCTCGGGCCTGCTCTGGTCCCCGCTGCGCGTACGCACAGCCTCCGGTCAGCGTGGATTTTATGGAGAACGTATCCCGCTCCCCCTCCCCACAACCGGCTCGTTTCGCCTCCCCGTTAAATCCCTGGCTAGTGCGCCCGTCCACTGCTTCTTCCAGCAGGGCCCACAGCCTTCTGCTCAACCAGCCTCATGGGGCCCTGGCCCTTCCTGTGTTTGCCTCTGAAATTGTCACTGTGACTCAGAATGCTTTAAAGGGCTCCTCAACCTTGGCCTGGTGACACTTCAGGATGGATAATCCTTTGTCGTAAGGGGCTGCCCATGCGCTATAGGGGGTTTAATAGCGTCCATGGCTTCACACCACTCGATGTAGGTAGTGCCCCTGCACTGTGACAACCCAAGACGTCCCCAGACACTGCCAGATGTCCCCTGGGGGGCGAAAATCACCCCGGGGTTGAGATATACTTGTTCAGAGCTCTTCAATCATAACTTGGGAGAAGTCTTTTTCTAACCAAAAAATACCTTCTATGTCACAATATATAATCATGGGAAACAAACACACCACATTTCAGAGTTCAGGAGGCACACATCTCCTGTCCCGAATGTGTTACCTCTTTGCTCGAAAGCGTGAAAGCAAACCACGAGATACTCCACGTCCTTCATCTTTTCTAAAAAAAGTTTATTTTTTATTATTTTATAAAATGTTTATTTTTGAGAGAAACAGAATGCAAGTGGCTTAGGGGCAGTGAGAGAGGGACACACAGAATCTGAAGCAGGCTTCAGGCTCTGAGCCTGACGTGGGGCTCGAACTCACGAACTGTGAGATCATGACCTGAGCTGAAGTCGGACCTTAACCAACTGAGCTACCCAGGCGCCCCAAAAAGTTTATTTATTTTGAGACAGAGAGAGAGCAGGGAAGGGGCAGAGAGAGAGGGAGAGTCCCAAGCAGGCTCAGTGCTGTCAGCGTGGAGCCCGATGTGGGGCTCGAACCCACAAACCACAAGATCATGACTTGAGCCAAAACTAAGAGCCGGATGCTCAACTGACTGAGCCACTCAGGTGCCCCACTCCACATCCTTTATCTTAACAAAATGAAAATAACCAAATAGCTATTTTTCAGTGGCACTGAGCAAGCATGAGTTGTGCCCATCGCTCTTTCTTTCATCGGCTCTGAGATCAGGTGGGGACGAAGAGAATAGAAAAGTGAAGCAGGTAGTGCTTTCTCCAGAGTTGTTCTGGTCTGATCAATACGGGGGCCCAAAGTAATCACAAGGGTTCTCACAGGTGAGAGAGGGAGGCAGGCAGACAGACAGAGGAGGAGACACCTTGACAGCAGCAGAGGGTGGACTGATGCCACCACTGACTGGGGGGGCAGGGAATGCAGGGCGGCCTCCAGAGGCCGAGAAAGGCAAAGACATAGATTCTCCGCAGGGGCCTCCAGAAGGAACCCGCCCATTTCGGAGCGGTGAGACCCATTTCGGGGACTCGTGACCTCCAGGACCAGAAGACAGTACACGTGCCTTGTGCTAAGCCACGGATCTGCAGTGATTTGCCACAGCAGCAGTGCGAAGGCAACACAATGCGACCCTGGGTGACGTGTCCAGCCTCCAGGGCCAGCTGGTGGTCGGCTTCCCGTTTGACTTTGACTTTCTAGAGAGGCAGGCCTAGTGTGCAGGTGAAGACGGGGCCTCCGGAGTTGTGTTCAAGATGCAGCTGCTCTTGTGCACCCTGGGCAAGTGACCTGCCCAGACTCGGTGTCCCCACGGAAGGGAACCAGAGCAACTGCCTTGGGCTGAGAGTGAAAGCAGGCCATGCGACATGGCAAGAGGGCCTGTTGCCGGCTCCGCGCCATCGGCTCACACCCGCCTCTCGCCCCTCCCTGCCTCCCCTCGCAGTGCGTCTATGGCGGAGTTCTGAGAGGAGCCGGCAAGCAGGCCTTCGGAGCCGTCCTGAACACGGTTACGTATTATGCCATCGGCCTCCCGCTGGGCATCGTGCTGACCTTTGTGGTCAGAATGAGAATCATGGGTACGTGCTGCGAGGGGGCGTGGGTGGAGGCCTGGGGGGGCACTCTGTCCCCAGCTGTCACTCGTCTCCCACAGGCCTCTGGCTGGGCATGCTGGCCTGCGGCCTCCTGGGAGCGGCCGCCTTTACTGTCTACACCACCCGGCTGGACTGGAAGCTAGCTGCGGAGGAGGTGAGCGAGCGGTGGCCACTGGCCTGGCCAAACGTGCAGAAATGCCGAGAGCGTGTTGGGCCCCAGCAGCAGTGATCTGTGGGCTGAGCGGGGAGGGTGGGGGTCACGGAGGGGCCCCCTCAGCCTCAACATCTCCTGGCATCGTAACCGGACCCCAGACGGTGCCGGTACACTCTTTAATTTCAAGGAGAGGCGCACACGCCAAAAACCTTCCTCGGCCAGCCCAAGCTGCCGGAAACCAAAGCAAGGAGCTCAAACTAGTCTGAACCTGGACAAGCCCCCGGGTGTGTGTGCCCTGACTTTGGAAGGGGGGGCACCATCATCCTGTTTAACATCCTCTTGGCCGAACATTTTTTTTTTTAATGTTTATTTTTGAGACAGACAGAGCACAAGCGGGGGAAGGGCAGAGAGAGAAGAGTCACAGAATCTGAAAGGCTCCAGGCTCCGAGCTGATATCACAGAGCCCGTCACAGGGCTCGAACCCACGAACCAGGAGATCACGACCTGAGCCAAAGTCAGAAGCTTAACTGACTGAGCCACCCAGGCGCCCCTTGGCTGAACTTTTTATTTTTAAAAATTTTTTAAATGTTTTATTTATTTTTGAGAGAGAGAGACAGCGTGAGCAGGGGAGGGTCAGAGAGAGAGGGAGACACAAAATCTGAAGCAGGCTCCAGGCTCTGAGCTAGCTGTCTGCACAGAGACGATGCGGGGCTCAAACCCACGAACCGTGAGGTCATGACCTGAGCCAAAGTCAGATGCTCAACCGACTGAGCCACCTAGGCGCCCCTTGGCCGAACTTTTTAAACAGTCCAGGTCAGCGTCTGCTTCTCAGCTCAGTTTGAAGGCAGAGACGGGGGCGGGGGTACTCTCAAAGACCCCGAATCTGCTCTTTTAGGCCCAGAAACACGCAGGGCTGCTGCCGCAGAGCACTGACGGCATGGTGGCCACGGTGACCACAGTCCCCCGACCCGGGCCTGTAGAAGCCGTCACATCTTCAGGTAAGGTCTCAGTGCTTCTGCTGGGCAGGCACCAATGCCGGTGGCAAACTGTTCCCGGCTGCCCTGCGTGCCCTGGGCAAGTGCAAGTCCAAGTCCAAGTCCAAGCTGCCAGAGCTCCTCTTGGCACGAACACGGAGTCCTAAGTGCCAGGAAGAGGACACTGCCACATGACTCAACCAGGCCCGTGTGAGGCACCTCACATCCTTAGCCTTGTGAGGCAGCGAGCTGTAGCCCCGTTCTCGGATGAGGAAGCCGGGCTAAGGGCTTAGGTCTCTTCCCCTACGATGGTCCCACAACTGGAAGAGGGGACACGATCCCAGCACGGGCCCGTCGGGCTGGAGAGTGCGTTCTCACCACCGAAGCCCAGCCCGGCCCACAAGGCCACATCCCGGCCTACAGCAGCTGGGCCCGGGCAGGTTGGCCTGGCTGGCCCGGGTGGTGGGGGCACCCCCCCCCCCCCGCTGTCCTCTCTGCACCCCAGCAGACAGGCGGGCACCTCCGCTGTCAATCCAGTGTCTCTGTGCTGCGGCGATGGCCTCGGCCCGGGGCACAGGCGCCCTCCTGTCCCGGGCTGGTGAGGAGCGCCAGGCGTGCGTCTTCACAGCCCAGAGCCCTGGCTTCTCTGGGTGACCTCATCTCCCCCTGGGCTCTGCCGTCACCAGCGCCGTAGTGAGCCAGCTGACGAAAGCTCCGGGTAGCGTGTCACGAGACACCACGGTGAGGTCCGACCCCTACACGTTTAGGATGTGCTCTGAAGGCACGTGTGGGACTTACCCTCTGTCACGTGTCGTCGCGGGGCTCAGACAGGAACGTGCCTCCCGCGAGCTCACCGGCAGCTTTACCCCTGCATCAGGCTCACGTGTGTCAGCGGTTTTCCCACATCACGTCACACAGCACGACAGAGGCAGCCGGGCTTCCTGGTTCCGAGGCCGCGGCTCTCTCCAGGCCCCGCACCGCTGACCTTGCTCTCGTTTGCCTCTGCAGTGGCCACGGGTGGCTCTCCCGGCATCACCCTGACGACGTACTCGAGGCCTGAGGGCCACCAAGAGCTCTTCAGGACTCCGGAGGTGGCCCAGGCCCTTTCGGCTCCGGCCAGCAGACTGTCAGCCAGCCAGCTGGCCATGCGCCGCGGGGCGGCTCTGGGGGTGGCGTCAGCCACGCTGACAGCGGGGCTGGTCATCCGGGTCCTGGCCTCCAGACACTAGGGAGCAGCCCGGAGACGGGAAGGCCATCAGGAGTGGCCGCGCCCCCGGGCCTCCACACCGGTCCCCCGACAGCGCCCTGGGGACCCAGTGTGGGTGGACGTACACTTTGGACCGCACCTCAAAAACGAGACCTGCAGCCTGCGCCTCGCGTGACCGGACGGTTCTGTCAAACTGGCCTTCTCTTCTCTGCTCTTTAAGAGGATGTCAGCCGACCGGAGAGGGCCGGTCCCGGGGCTGCCCTTCCTGGTCAGTGATGTGAGTGATGAAATCGGGAGATTTCAAATCGAAACACTATCAGAAAAGCCAGTCACCCAATTAAAAATTACGTATTTCCAGGCGAGTCTGCTGCCCCGCACGGGCGGCCCACTTCGCCGCGCCCCCCACGGGCCCCTGCAGACCTGGGTGCTGGGAAACCCCGCAGGGCCAGGTGCTGTCCGGCTGTCCACAGAGCCCGTGTTCCATCAGCCCTGTGCCGACCACAGGCCTTGAGAAAGGCTTGTTCGTACAGCAGCGACACGATAGACCCACCACTCGCTCGGCCACGCGGCCTCGGGACGAAATGCAACACCGACCCAAGTTCTAGGCTGCTTTTCTTTGACGCCTGGGACGGCCAGACCCCACGCCGAATCAGGCCGCACGCGGTCATCCGAAGCGGAGGCAGTGTGGCCTCCGCTGCCACAGTCCCTTGGGCCATCAGTGGCTCTACGCACATTCACAAACAAAATGATCAAAGCCAATTTAAAAAAAAAAGACACACAGAATGTAATCCCTGTTTGAAGAGTCAACATGAATTCATGTCATGTTCAGAACCTGGCGAGAGTCCGGGCCTCTTGCTCCCAGGGAGGCAGAGGCGGATACAAATTTGTCCGTGACACAAATACCTTAGTGTGCTTCTGACGACCGAATGGAATGACTGAGAACAGGGCACAGAGAAGCAGTGTCGCTTCCTCAAACGTGTTCTAAGGTTAAAACCTTATCGAGAGAAAAGGGTGCCACAGTCAAGGAAGTTTGGGAAACGACCCACACTCAACGGCACATGGATTCTATGGGCCTCGGATCTTTGAGATGCTGGTGTGCTTTATGAATCCTGCCACCCAGGATGGGTGTGGGATCAATTTCTGCGTAAACCCTACGGGATTCGTGTTCCGGGAGCACCTCACAGAAACCCTTGTTTTAGATTGGCAAATGGGGATAGAAGGGCAGAGCTGGAAAAACCCTATTTAACTATATGGCTATTTAAAAAAATAAAAACCCACAAGTGACAGAAAGCAGAGCCTTAGAAAATCTTCTCGGTCGGGGCGCCTGGGTGGCTTAGTCGGTTAAGCGTCCAGCTTTCGCTTAGGTCATGATCTCGCGGTTCATGGGTTCGAGCCCCGCGTCGGGCTCTGTGCTGCCAGCTCAGAGCCTAGAGCCTGTTTCAGTCTGTGACTCCCTCTCTATCTGACCCTCCCCTGCTCACGCTCTCTCTCTCTCTCTCTCCTAGAAATAAAAAATAAAAATATATTTAAAAAAAAAAAATCTTCTCAGTTAAGAGTTTCAGTGAAAAGGCAGGACTTAAGGAAAACTGATCAATACCACCCCTAAACAGATAAAGGCAAAAAACGGATTTATAGTTGGGGCAACATTTATGGCCAAAGAACGGTCTCTAACAGGACAGAAGAGGTTCCCTACTAGGAATGTTATTAAAATTCATGCCAGTTTTATCAAATATAATGTATTTATTTTGAAACAGAGCATACTAATAGACAAGCCAGTAGTTTAGCTTAACTAGAAATCGCAGTGCACAATTTAATATGCTAAATGACATCTCTGTATTGAAATTTTGGCTACCGTATTTCGTCACCGATTATCCTGACACCTTAAACCAGTCTAGCGATTAAGTGTTGACACCACAGCCAGTGACGAAGGTGGTGAACTTCAGACGGCCACCCTGGAACAAACTCATTCAACAAAGCTGACTCTGTAAAGTGAATTACATTCTCTCGTCGTGTGGGGGCGGGGAGGGTGGAGGCGCTGTAGCTGCTGCCCGGCAGGGAGGCCGCGTTCCACAGGGCTCCTTCCCACCTTGGCCGAAGTCCCTCAGGTCTCAGCCCTCGGCCATGCTCAGGAGACCCCCTTCCTGTGTCCTCCGTCCCCCTCTTCCGGCAGGGCGCCGGGGCTTACAGAGTCCTTCTCCAGACGGTCCCCCCGCGGCCCCCCTGGGGCTCTCAAGCTCCACACTCCTGGATATCCAAGGCCTCTTGTCCGTGACAGGCAATGGCTTTCCACGTTAAGTCCTGAAGGCTGAATTTATTCAGAAAGGGGTCTCTCTGAAGTTTAAAAAAGTGAAATTTATTTGCATCGTGCTATGGAAGTAAAAAACCTAAAGATCTGTCCTTGAAGATCCACTGACTTGAAACTTTAAGATCCTGAGAGAGAGTACGTGTTGTTACAAGACATTTTATCACAGCATAAAAGAAGTGCCCGTTAGGTTTTATAAGATGCAGAATTCTACAGCTCCTGCCCAGTAAGAATGACGGGTGATACTCACATGGAAATTGGCAACTGTCTTCCCCGGAAGGCCTGGGATTTACGGGATGTTTTCTGTGGCATTAGTTACACAAGGCATTTGCAGACAGTCACAAACGACTGTCACAAGCCAAACACAAGGGAGGGTGGAGAGTGGACGGGGAAAAGGAAGAGGGTCACTGGTCAGAGAGCATGTCTGACAGGAGGGCTGGCTCCTGAAGGTCAAGTCCTCAAGTCCCCGTGATGAGGCACAGGGACGTCCCCTCTCCCCAAACACACAGATCTAGTGCCTCAAACCTCAAGCCGAGCTGGGAAGGTCCGTCCTCCCCCCTGCGGGCTGCAGAGGGCTGTGGATAACCCCGTGCAGGGAGGAGCCCCTTGGAGAAGCTTCACAGAGTGATGGCGAAAGGCAGCACAGGTGGGGGTGGGGTGTCCTGTGTCCCATGAACTGAAGAAGTCACTCGACAGGTTTGGAGACCCCTGTTTACATCCCCAGGGAGTCGGCCTGGCATGTCCTCCACCCACTGGACCAGAACTCTACGAGTTGGGGAACACAAGGCAAAACAGGTTCTCTGAGCGGGGGCCCCCCACCGTGGGGGAAGACGGGGGGTCAGCTGAAACGGCAAGTTTTATTAATGGTGAGTCGCAAGGACTGTTAGGTTTGATTAGGATGCATTTGCATATTTCCTTACTATTTCTGGAGAATTTTAAAACGATTGGTTCGTTAATTATTTAAGAGAGAGAGAATTCAGTACAGGAAACTAGGAGGTTGAACAGGCTCTTTCTTCAGTAGTATCCGGCCTAGAGAGAGGAGAAAGGGAGCCAGGTTACTCTGCTGGCCTAACACCCCCACCCAGCCGACCCTGGAACATGAACTGGGATTCCCCCAAATGGCTGGTGTTTTCAGAGACGCTAAATGCGCTGTATACAAGCGGCCCCTGTGGCCCTCAGAAGGGAAGTGTGGTCCGGGCTGAGGATAAGAGGCTAGGCCTTCCCGGCAAAGTGACAATGACAAGGCAGGTGGCGACGGAGGTGGCATTGTCTGGTCTCCGTGAGACGACAGCAGGAGTGGAAAATACTCCTTCACTGGCCTCCTGTCGTGCGCGGGAGCTGAAGTCTCTACGTGAAGTCTGAAAACTGATGGACAGTTTTGTTTCTAAAGTGCAAAGAAGTCCTGAATCGAATCCATATCTACTGAGCCCGAAGGACTTCGGGTAGCCGTCCCAGAGTTCACATCCTATTTCATTTTCAAGGGCCTAACGATATCAATTTTTCAACGTTTGAAAGCCCACACCTCCTGCAAGGCTCTGAGTAGCTTATGTTAAGCTTTATTGGAACTTTACTTTGTGTAGATGTGTATGTCGATGTGTAGACACACACACAAACACACACACGCACACACACACGTATGTATCTTTTAAATGTTTTTGGAACACTCCTCTCCACTCTGAGATTCTGACTTTGTTCCCTTGAGAACAAAAAAATCACGACTTTCAATTTCCCATTTAAAAATGTCCCGAGCCCATCCTCACTGTGGTGAAGTGAGTTAATGAAATCACATCCAACCATCTAACAGATTTACTGAGCGCGGAAAAGCCGTTTTCAGAAGAAAATTATTTCAGTTGCACTAAATAAGGACTCCTCCGATAAAAGCACAATCTGGGCTTAGAATCACTTAAAAGGTGATTTGAGAAAACGAGGACAGAAGCTCAGAGAGAAGCGCTGAGAAGCAGCAAAGAGGACAAGAAAGCCAAATCCTGAGCGGTCGGGCGCCGAAGCCGAAGCGGTGTGGCGCTGAACACATCAGCTCACGGGGACGGGGACGGGGACGGGGACGGAGGGGCGGCCTGGGAGTCCGCTGCCCGCTGCCCTCGTTCCAGGCGGGCCCAGAAAGGGCCTTCCTCAGAGTCAGAAATCTGCTGATCTCAGAACTACAGCCGCATTTTCTTGTTCCCGGAGCCGTGTGATTACACGCTCCCGCTGCTCTAGACCTTAGCAGAGGGAGGCCTGTCTGCAAACCCTTTTGGGGCGTTCATGCGGGCCACCTGGCCTGCGCCCGCCTGTCTGGCCCAATGCGCCGCGGCGGTGGGAGCCCTCCGGGGTTACATGGGGGGCACAGTCGGCCTGGCCCTCCAAATTTCCATGGCGCTAAGAACTTCGATCCCCCAGCAAGAAGATGCGTATCAGGCTGGGGGCTGTCGTCCTGGACAGGAGAAGACAGGCAGATAATGACGAGACAGCCAAGTACACCCAGGCCTCAGGAAGATGCAGAGGGAGGAGCAGAGCTTCCCAGCCGCACACAACGTTTGATTCGCTCAGTCTGCCACCATGAATTCTGAAGTCAAACTTCTTGTTAAACACCGAAGCAACTTGGAACAAAACGTGACTCCGAGAGTTTAGGAGCTAGGCCTCAAATCTTAAAACAGGGAGTTCGCTGTGTACGTGTGCGTCTTACAGATCTGAGTCGGTCAGCTGGCTCGTCTTCTGGGAGAGCGGAGTGGATGGGGAGGAGGGTGGAGGGGCGCACGTGACTCTTTCTAGAAATGACACACACTCTATCTAGACCCAGCAGAGGCTCTGGTACCTCCACATGGTTTTTAAGATCCCCACAAACAACCCCTCTCTTTCAACAGCAGGACTGAGTCAAGTTTTAACGCTCTGAGGCTCTGGGCCGAGCTCCACAATGTCCGGACACAGACAAGGTGAAACGTCTTCTCAAAGACCCCTAAGCCTCTCGCTGTAGACAAACCGCTCCAAGAAAGCATACCCCAACCTGGCCCACCTTACGGAGAGAGAGAAAACAAGGGGTTCCTACCTCGCCCTTAACAGACGGGGCTGGGGTCCTGAGATCTGGGGTTCGTCACTGCTAGCTGGGCGGCAGAAAAATCAACAAGGCCTTTCTCCTCAGCGCGGCTTGGTTTCTCTGAGAAAACCCAAATGATTTCAAATGCAACCGGTCTTTCCAGGTCCACCAAAGCTGCGACACTTCCGTGAGACAAGCCAATCCCCCTTTTGGACCGTGAGACAAAAACACAGACGTGAACGCAGCTGTCTTCTACTAAGTGCTCTAATCTCGCCTCTTCCGAGGCTGCAGGCCACGCGAGCTGCCGCTATTTCCAACGCATCTGGTCAGCCGGCTGGCCGAGGGCTCCAGGGGGGCGGTCACCCTGCCCTGCTCCGCCTTAATTTCCGAAACCCTGGCTCTGTTCCCTCGGCCCAAGGGCAGGTGGCCGGCCTGGGGACGCCAGCTCTCAGGAGGGCCGGTCGGTGAGCCTGCATCTATGATCACTGATCACCGAAGACAGAATGTACATGGCAGTCAACTCGGGAGGAAACACACTCGCACCTCGCTTGCCACACTTGTCCAGTCCACCACTGCTACTGCCCAACGCACAATTCTCTCCTTTGTCTCCCCGGCCCCTGGCCCCAGGCACACTCGAGAACACGACTGACAGTGACGTATGGGTGGCAGAAGGATCAGAGGGCTGGGCAGCTCAGAAAGCGGCCAGCAAGTTCTTCGGGGCCTTAAACTTTTTTTTACTTTATTCTTGAGAGAGAGAGTGCGAGCGCGGGGTGGGCAGAGATAGAGACAGAGACAGAGGCAGAATCTGAAGCAGGTTATATAGGCTCTGAGCTGTCAAGCACAGAGCTCGACACGGGGCTTGAACGCACAAACCGCGAGATCATGACCCAAGCTCAAGTCACTCAACCGACTGAGCCACCCAGGCGCCCCTGCTCTTAAAACTCTTAGACCAGAGGTTGGCAGGCTTCTGGAATCATTCCGGCACCACAGGCCACATCTGTCGCAAGTACTCCACTCCGGCTACGCTCAGTCAGCGAGGGGTTGGGGCCGTCCCTCTGGAAAGACGCCGGCAGGCTGCAAGCCCGCAGACCCGGTCTCACACTCTGAAGGTTAACTTAAGAGACGGAGTCGGTTTCTAAAATCAAGGAACACCCGAGACAGAAGAGGTGCCTCTGGCAGCCAACCGGGACCAGACACATGGGGACTCACCTTGAGAAGCACAGCCGCCACGATGCCCAGGAAAGCGAGGAACAGGAGACCGAACTTTCCTCTGTTGAAGCGTTTCAGGAGGAAAAATTTGGCCCAGTCCACCTTTGACTGGCTGTTGGGAGGGTACCTGAGCTTGTTAGCACTTTCTCTCTTTAAACTTTTCAGTAAGCAGGGACGCTGATGCGAAAAAGTATCAAAACTGTGTCTGCCGTGATAAGCTCCCATCCCACTGGACCCTGAAACAGAGGAAGACAAAATGCGCTCCGCTGGAGGGGACACACGCCGCTTGTGTGTGTGAACACGGATGGAGGAAACCCACAACGCTCCCCGCCGCCGGGGACGCCCCATCTAACTTCTCCGCGTGCGAGGCTCTTGCAGGAAATTCCTCCCACTGCTCCCAGCAAGGTGAGTCTCCCTGTCAAACCGGATGCTCTCTGGGGCGCCGGGCGGCTCAGTCAGTTAAGCGTCTGACTCTTGGTTTCAGCTCAGGTCATGACCTCACAGTTCATGGGATCGAGTGTGGCGTTGGGCTCTGTGCTGACGGTGCAGAGCCCACCTGGGATTCTCTCCCCCCCGCTCTCTCTCTGCTCCTACCTCATGCATGCTCTCAAAATATATTAAAAAAAAAAAAAAACCAGGACGCTTTCCAAGATTCGGGCCAGGACCTGGAACCCCCTGGCCAGTGGCTCTCACTGCTACCCGGGACCACTCTATGCTCATTCCCGCCCCGACCCCACTGTACAGTCATCGCTGTCCCAGCTGCAGGGAGGGCAAGGGGCTCGGTAGCGCCAGTAACCTGCCCAAGGCGGCGAGTGCAGAGCCGGAATGTGAATCCAGGTCAGCGGGACCCACAAGCGCCATGTGCTCTTTTCCTCCTGTGCCACGTGGCTTCATGTACCCACAGCCCTGATTTCGCCCCCTTGCGTCCTCAAGGATCCCAGAAAGTAACGAAGGCAAGGTGACAGGGTTACACTGCTGGGTGACAAATGAGAAGCAAGTGTAAAGCTCCCCCCTCTACGAGAGCCGTGCTCTGTGAGAATTTCCGTGTCTCATCGTGTGTGCTGGGTGGCTACGTGTGTACAGCAGGTGACACGAGGCACAGGCGAACGGGGCCAGAATGCAGTTTACTGGTGCTTTATAAGCTGCTGGTGCGTCATTTAGGGGACAACTGAAGCTACGGAGAAATCTGGCAACATGCATCAAAAGACATGCATTTTTAAGGAAAAACCTGAAACTGTCAATATATTAACAGTGTTTATGCCTGGGGGCGCCTGGGGGGCTCAGCTGGTTAAGTGTCCGACTCTTGGTTTCAGCTCAGGTCTTGATCTCGCTGTTCCTGAGTTCAAGCCCCATGTCGGGCTCTGTGCTAACAGTGCGGAGCCTGCTTGGGGTTCTCTCCCTCCTCCTCTCTCCGCCCTCCCCCACTCTTGCTCCTGGACTCTCTCAAAATAAACAAATTTAACAGCTTCACTGGGAAAACCTTCCGCCCATGTTCTCTAGAACACAGGGAGTCTCATGTCTTCTCAAATCAGGAGACAAATGGAGGAGAGGCTAGTCCCCCACACAGAAGGCTGGGGAGCGGTGCAGGTGTGGACTGAGGACTACTTAAGCAGTCCCTGAGCAGAGAGCAAAGGGACATCAGAAACCCCAGACTGCTGCCTGCTCTCGGCATTCAGAGTCTGTCATTCACGACCTCATTTTCAAAAAGACAGATGGAGGGGCGCCTGGGTGGCTCAGTCGGTTAAGAATCCAACTTCAGGGGCGCCTGGGTGGCTTAGTCGGCTAAGCGTCCAACTTTCGCTTAGGTCATGATCTCACGGTTCGTGGGTTCGGGCCCCGCGTCGGGCTCTGTGCTGACTGCCAGCTCAGAGCCTGGAGCCTATTTCAGAGTCTGTGTCTCCCTCTCCCTCTGACCCTCCCCTGCTCATGCTGTCTCTCTCTCCTAGAAATAAATATATATATATATTTATTTTATGTATATATATATATACATAAAAAAAAGAATCCAACTTCAGCTCAGGTCATGACCTCACGGTTCTTGAGTTCAAGCCCTCGTCAGGCTCTGTGCTGAGCCCAGCACTCAGCTTGAAGCTCAAAGCCTGGAGCCTGCTATGGATTCTGTGTCTCCCTCTCTCTCTGCCCCTCCCCCATTCACACTCTCTCTCTCTCAATTAGAGAGCTGACTTCCGGCCAAGAAAAAAATCCCCTAAATCTAGGAGAAGGACAATAACTAAGAACCAATATAGGAGTACATCAGTAAAAGGAAGAAAACAGTTACAGACTGTGGTGGGTGCTAAGGATGGAAAGTGGGGGACAGGACAGAGAGTCACCCCTCGGCAGGGGGCCTGGTGGGGTGGCAGGAAGAAGGCTGCTGTCACACCATCAAGCAGAGGCCCGCGGAGCGCCTGGACAGGTGATTCGACTTGAAATCAACGCCAGGCACGGCGAGAGGATCACTCACCTACTCCCCCGAAGGGTAAAGAACTGAGCGTGAAGTGCATGATAACGTCGTTGGCCGTGACACCACCGCTGGACGTGCTGTCGATCATCCGTCTGATGAGCTGTGCAACAGAACAAGGGCTCCGGGTCAGCAGCGTCCGGGGGGCCCGACCATGCTGCCTGCAAGCTGTTCGGGTTCAGGACACCGCACCAAACGTTTCATAGAACATAAACAACCTAACGGGCTCTTCAATTTAGCAAATGTGATCATTATCTTAATTTCTTAGATGCGTATCTAGTCCTTCGAGGGAGACCGCTCTGAACTGGTCCTGCTTTCACTCCATCACCGCCGAGAGCCAGACTACCCAACGGAGCCACAACAGCCTTTGTTTAGAGCGACAGTTCAGGGCCGCCTGAGTGTTCAGCTGGCTAAGCGGCCGACTCTTAGTTCCGGCCTGGGTCGAGATCTTATGGCTCACGGGTTCGGGCTCACCGTCGGGCTCTGTGCTCCCAGAGCGAAGCCTGCTTCGGATCCTGTCTCCCTCTCTCTACCCATCCCCTCCTCAAAGATAAATAAATGTTAAAGGAAAAAAAGGAAAGGACAGTTCAGACTACATTCTGGTTTTTAAAAATCAGTAAGATTTCCCTTTGTCCTAAATGACGGCATATAATTAATAGATGCCATTTAGTTTGCAAAGCATATTTAAGGCTGCAGAGTTGGGACACCGGGATGCCTCAGTCAGTTGGGCGTCCGACTTCCACTCAGGTCACGACCTCACGGTTCATGAGTTCCAGCCCCAGCTCAGAGCCTGCAGCCTGCTTCGGATTCTGTCTCTCTCTGTCTCTCCCCAACTCATACTCTATACCCCTCTCTCTCTCTCTCAAAAATAAATAAACATTAAAAAAAAAAAAAAAGATGGCAGAGTTGGTATTCTAGTTTTGAGGAGATGGTGGGCCTGAGCCCAGAACAGGCATGACAACACCTGACTGGGAAACTTCACCTCGCTGCCTCAGTGACTCTCACCAACAAGTGCCTGAGAGTTCTAGAACGAATGTCACAGCGGACTCTGGTCACCACAGGTGACCCCACTGTGGGAAGAGCACCTCGCTGACTTGCACCCTGGCCAGTAGACTTTCTGCTTCAAGGTTCCTGTCCATGTTACCTACGGTCCTTTAAAACATCATGACCATCGTCAATAACCCACTTTTTACTGAGCCCCACGCATCTAATCTCACTTCACAGAGCTGCGTCTCCACAGCACAACAGGCTCTAAAACCTGCCATGAGACGCTCTCCTAAAAACACCGGGTTTGCAAACTCCTCAGACCTTTGCAAACTCCCATCCCGTCTCCCCTTTCTAGATTTCCCTTTTCTCCAGAGGGCTCCTGCACCTTCTTGCCCACGTGGAGACCACCGTCCCTTGGCAAGAGCTCGTCCCCTCCTGATGCAGATGAACGGGCCGCGTGGCAAGGCAGCTGGCCCTGGCTACGGGGTGACGCGCTCACTGCACCGGTGTGGTCCCGCTGCCGTAACAGCCAGGGAAACCCCTGGGAAGACCGAAGTGTAAACTTTGCAACCATCCCACGGCCATGCCAGAGACCATGGCGCCACACGGCCTGGCGGCGGGGGCCAGCGGGGGAAGAGAGAAAGCTCTCACAGGGGAATGCCCTGCGGGTTCATGGCAGAAAAGCTTCTCTGGCTGGCAACCAAGAGCCTTCCAATTACAGGGGAGATGTTTGCGAGTCAAAGAACTTGTGACACAGCCCCGAGGCCTCTGGTCAAACCCTAGGGAGTATGGGAAAGGTTACAGCAATAACCCCAGGGCCTCGTTACCCCAGATGGCAGTGTGGGAGTACAGCCTCACTCGGCAGACTGTTTGCTCTGTGGCAAGGGAGGAACACGGCCTGCGGTAGCAGCTTCCGCCAGGGAGCTGTTCTCCACAAGTTTACCTTGTCATTATGAGAAAAGACATAGAAGGCCAGAGGCTTTTCACGGTCGTTTATGAACTTGATGGCTTCATCAGCATCCCTCACAGGCACTATTGGAAGAATCGGTCCGAAAATTTCTTCCTGCATCACCTTGGTGTTGGGGTCGACGTCGGTGAGGACTGTTGGCGCTGGAAAAAGAAAGCAGCAAGATGAAATCCTAGAGCAGAATACAGGAATGCCGACCTCTGGTCCTGCGTTTGTTTCGCCGGGTCACCTACATCCACCCCCCTCCCCATCCTGCCCAAGGACCGGCTACTGAGAAGACGGATCCGTGCACGCCTGTGGATGACCCGTGCACGTGTCCCCGAGCGTGTGCATCAGGGGTGCCCACGCAAACCAAGAGAAAGCCACACACACCTGAGGATACCCATACTCCAGCCTGTGTACAGCCATAGGCCTATGCACCCGGAGGTTATGTTTCCACCTTTCTGTGGACAGGCCTTTTTGGGAGTGTAGACAGCCCCTCTGCGGATCAAATCAACACCACTTCTTAATTCAAGGGTTTTCACACTTATGATCTTGCTGACCTTATTTCCACTCTGTTGGGGAGGTTACAAAAACGTATTTAAAACGGTGAGGACTTCCCAAGTTCAGTGCTCCAGCCACTATGCGGAAAGGACACAAGGAGAGAGGGCCACACGGATGCCGACGAAGCTCTGCAGGGTGTCCCGGCGTCCGCTCCAGGTCAGCCCCAAAGAGCAGCGCTCCAAGACGCTGTACACAAGCTGGGTTGGTGACCAAGAGAGAGGACACTTGACAATAACAAGCGTGTCCTCCTCGTTTCCCCCTCATTCCCTACGAGGATATCCTGGCGGCATGGCAGGAGACGGCTCTTGCCAGCACCTTCCAGGGGGCCCTGTGCTGCTACCCCAATCCGCTGCCCGCTGCTTCCCGGCCTCAGAGAACCGTCTCGGTTTGGCTGTCTACCCTCCACAGAGTCAGGTGCTCCGTGAGGTGACCCCAACGCCAGGTCACGGGGAGGTTCCGAACTGCCTGAGCCAATCACAACAGACCTTTCTTCCTGCCACTGACCGTCCCGGGAGTGGGCGGAGTCACCGACTGATGGGAAAAAAGAAAGATAAAAGGACTGGGGACTGTGAGGCCATTACTAAGCCGTCCACTGAACAGGCCAGACAGGCTTTGGGATGCCTCATGATGAGGGAAGGTATTTCTCCTTATTGTTTTAAGTCCTTTAAGGTTTTGAGGTTTTCTGGTCCGTGCAACATCCGACCTGATAAGAGGGGATAAGTAATGCCACTTGGGGCAGCTTTTTTTGCCAAGTAAGTGTGTCTGTTATTCCCCTGTCCTCTTGGGTTATTTTCGAGCAACATATTTAAAATTCAACAGCAACAGGGGCGCCTGGGTGGCTCAGTCTGTGGAGCGTCTGACTTCAGCTCAGGTCATGATCTTGCAGTTCATGAGTTCGAGCCCCGCATCGGCCTCTGTGCTGACAGCTCAGAGCCTGAAGCCTGCTTCAGGTTCTGTGTCTCCATCTCTCTCTGCCCCTCCCCTGCTCACACTCGGTCTTTCTCAAAAATAAACATTAAAAGATTTTTTTTTTTTAAAGTAAACTGTATTTTTTTTTTTAATTTATTTCTAGGAGAGAGAGAGAGAGAGAGAGAGAGACAGCGTGAGCAGGGGAGGGTCAGAGAGAGAGGGAGTCACAGACCGAAACAGGCTCCAGGCTCCGAGCTGGCAGTCAGCACAGAGTCCGACGCGGGGCTCAAACCCACGAACCGCGAGATCATGACCCAAGTGAAAGTCGGACACTTAGCCGACTAAGCCACCCAGGCGCCCCTAAAAAATTTTTTTAATAAAATAAAATTCAACAGCAATACATATTCATGGCAAAGAACAAAAAAACACAAAAAAAGTAAAGGAGTAAAGTCCAGCACAGCAGGTGCACACATTATTTCTGCACTTGATCTTAGCCAAAAGGCCGAGAAGCCATTCAACACATTATTTCTGGAAAAGAACTGCCACTAGTTACTCAGGGAAATGCAGTTAAGTGATTTCCTTCTCAGTGCCATTTTCCTGGCCAGAATCTGGAAACAATCACGTGGGAGTTCTGTTTTGCTTCTCAGGGTTGTTAGGTTACAAGTTGTAGGAAGAAAACCAACCGACAAAAAAAAAATAGAGGAGACATATAGAGGCAAAAAGTCAGTGCATCTCAGGGGGTGTTGTTTATGAAGATTTAAAACCCTCCGGACACGGCTCCGAAAGCAGGTACCAGACCATGTCCGTAATCCCTTATTAGACAGTACGTATCTCAGGGTTTACTCAGGATGGGTAAAGAGCATCAACGGAAACTGTCAAACTGCAAAAGGTGAATTCGTGTTACCTATGTAGCGCGTGGCCTCGTCGGTCTCACCACCGAAGGCTATCTTTTGTCCTTCAAGCAAACTCTGGACCCTCTTAAAATGACGCAGATTGACGATCCTTTCGTAATCAGGGGATTCTTTTATATTTTCTCCATAAAATTCCTATTTAAAACAACAGTATTTAATCGCTACAAAAGACCCACATTCAGGGTCCTTAGTAACTACGAGACCCACTCGTGCCCCCCAAGCCAGTCTGGTTTTATATCCTCACCCGCCCCCCTCACGTAATAGTCTCTAAGCTATTGGGCAGGTCGAGGACAGGAGTTACACCATACACGACAGGCCTCAGGGTCACGTTGAGACCTCAGAACAACGGAGTCACAGTCTTTGGAAGGTGAGGACCAGAAACTTTTCGTTAATTAAAGGGCTCCCTGTTGAGCCTCAGTTCCGAACCAGAACATAAACCCCCCAAGGCAGGCAGAGGCGACCTTACTCCTCTGAAACCGACTTCACCTCCACACTCAGCTCAGCGCATCTTCTCCCATCTCCCCGCGCTTTCTCTCCCATAGCTATGCTGAGCCCCACACTGCCGCCCCGCAGTCCATGGTCTCCTTGTCCGGCCCCATCTCCGGTCCTAGCTCTCACGCCCAAGTCCCTCACGTCTGGGTCACTATTCTTCTGAACTCCCCACAGAGACTTCCCATTGTCCGATCACGTGTTACTCTGCGGTGTTCCCGACCCTTCCTTCCAGTGTTCAATCAGCATCTGTTGAGTGAACGTGCCTGTTCCAATGATTTCTTCCACCCCGGGGGCTTTCTGACCCCCTGGCACCGCTGAGCTCAGTCAGGCTGATGCACCCCGTCCCTTGCTCCCCAATTCCTACATTCCTTTGATGTGTAGCGCTGGTCACTACCATACAGCCCTCCCTGATTCCCTCTATAGGGATCTTGACTTTAAACACCCCGAAAGACTGATGACCAAGTCAGGCGTATTTTGCCAACGTGTACTGGATGAACTCTCCCCTCTCAACTCCTGGTTTCCCTAAGCCCCCTGCACACACAGGAAGTGATAACCTTAATCAGCAACGGCCAATGTGCCAAAAGGCCTCTGGGTGCCTTTCAAAAAGCTGGCAACGTTCTCCCAAAAGCACAAAACACAGTTATTTAATATCGTTTTCAAAGCATGTGCCACAGCTAACCCGTGGTTTCATCGACAAAACTAGACAGTTTGATGGGTTAAACGCCAGCCTAACCTCGCTCCTAGCAGACCACTGTATGAAAGGCGCAAGAGCATTTTTAAGAAGCCCACGAATGTGGCCACATGTGCTACTGGAAACCACCAGGGGAAGGGTGCTGCCTGTAAAGAGCTGATATGACTCCGTATCTGAACAAAATCAACGAGATCAGACGTGTTGAACACAAACCTTTACTGTTTCCTTAATCTTCCGCACGATCTCATTCTGGAGGGACGGTTCGCAGAGAACATAGTCGGGAGCAATGCAGGTCTGACCGCAGTTCATGTACTTGCCCCACGCTATGCGCCTGAGGTGGGGAAACCAGAATAGCCATAAAAGCCAGCCTGCTATTCACTTGTGACACACTTTTGTAGTGGTTGAATATTTTGCAACTAGCATGTGTTCCCACATTGCCTTAATAGTCTTTATAAAGAAGTTAAATGTTGGGGGCGCCTGGGTGGCTCAGTCAGTGGAGCGTCCGACTTCGGCTCAGGTCATGATCTCGCGGTTCATGGGTTCGAGCCCCACGCTGGGCTCTGTGCTGACAGCTAGCTCAGAGCCTGGAGCCTGTTTCGGATTCTGTGTCGCCCTCTCTCTCTGTCCCTCCCCCGCTCACGCTCTGTCTCTTAATTCGGTCGGAACTTAAGAATGCATTTTCCAACCGACACAGAACGTGCTCAGGAGCAGGGTCATTCTCGTGCCAGCTTGAGTTCCACATAGACTCCACCTCCGGTTGTGGCTCTAGATGCTGTGGCAAGAGGTTCAGGTATAAAGCAGGACAGCAGCCCGCCTCCAAGACACCCTCACCTCTGCGGAGCCCCTCCCCGCTTGAAGAGCGGTGCTGCGAGCTCTCGCTGAGGGCCTCATGCTCTGGCAAGGAGACTGCTACGTACACAGGCAGCCTGGACGCGGCCTGCCTGCCTACGGGCCATCCTTGCCCGTCTCTGAAGGGGAGAGAAAAGCCACGCCCCACAACACGCAGTCCGTCCCAGGTTTCGGTGCTTTTGGTAGCTGAACCTGATTCAGCAGAGAGAATCTGCAACCTTTTGTTTTCCGGTTCCCAGCTACAAGATGATATTCTTTTTTCTTTATTTGAGAGACAGAGAGAGAGAGAGAGACAAGACAGAGAGAGAGGACAGAGAGAGAGAGAGAGGACACACACACAAATGGGACAGGGGGCAGAGAAAGAGGGGGAGAGAGAACCCCAAGCAGGCTCCATGCTTTCAGCGCAGAGCCATGTGTGGGGCTCGATCCCACAACTGTGAGATCACGACCTGAGCCGAAATCAAGAGTCAGACGCTTCACTGACGGATCCCCCACCAGGCGCCCCCGCAGGATGTTACTCTCAGTTAAAACACAAGCAGGAGTAATCCTGATTTTATCAGCTGAACTTAAGAAGCCAACAACCTCTCTGCAGGGAATCTCAGGGCTTAACGAGGCACACCCAACACTGTGTCTACCTCCTGGGCCGTCTACCAGCAGAACAGTTACATTTCCTGCCACTTTCCCCCGGTTCCTAAGGACGGCCACGCAACGTCCGGAACCCCTGCCCATCTCCTCTGGCCGTGGCTCCGACACGGCATGGGTACAAGTCCCGGTGCCTGGAGGACATCAACCGCCACGGCCTCCCGGGCTCTCCCAGAGCTGGGGGCGCGGGGTCTCGGTACCAAGGGGACACGTCCACCTGCCAAGTGGCCGGGAACCCCCAGGCAATCAGACAGCCTCACCTGCAGGCGGTGTCCAGGTCGCAATCTCTGTCCACGTAACACGGACTCTTCCCTCCTAGTTCAAGGGTCACGGGGGTCAGGTGCTTGGCGGCGGCCTCCATGACGATTTTCCCAACCGCGGTGCTGCCCGTGTACAGGATGTGGTCAAATCGCTGCTTCAGAAGCTCTGTGGTTTCCTGGACTCCGCCATTGATGACAACGTACAGGTCCTTCGAGAAGGAAGACCGCAAGCACTTAACGTGGCTACTCTAACCCCATCATCTAACGAGCAGTCGCTTCAGTGTAAACCTGTCGCCTTCAGGAACACAGGGAAAGATGCTGACCGCCCCCTGTGAGGACCGAAGAGGGAACTGACAGAGGACAAGTGCGGAACAGAGCCTGAGGGCATCTGAGAGCCACGAACCTGCGGCAGAACGGACCGGAGAGCTTGTTTTCCACACGAGCTCAGCAGTGTAGACACCAGAGAGAGCAAACGGTTGGATACGGCCCGGGAAATACAGGAGATGCGGGCTGTGCGAGCTGAAGGCTTTGGGGAAGAGTGTGCTGTCAGGGACCGCAGGACAGTCCCAATGGAAGGTCCTAACCTGAACGTTCTCGGCCGACCCAACAGTGCGGGGCCTCAGCCCGTGGCAGGAACCGAATAAACGTGTGCTGAATGGAGGGCATGCGAAGCGGTAGCGCGCAAGAGCGCTTACTTCTGAAGTCAGATCTGGACTGAATCTGGGCTCCGTCCCTCACCAGCTCCTGTGTGACCTCGGGCAACCTACTGAACGTCTCTGAGCCTCAGTCTCCTCACCTGTTACTAGGGAGAAGTCACACAGCTTTGGACTGCGGCTTTACGTGCACTGGGCTGTGATTAACATCTACTGTGAAGGAGTGCGTCTGGCCCAACAGCTTGGGAGCAAAGACAGAGAAGGGACGGCAAGAAGGACACAGAGTCAGATGTTCAAAAGATCCTGAGATACGGTTATGAAATAAAAGGTGGCTTGTGGGAGCGCCTGGGCGGCTCAGTCGGTAAAGCATCGGACTCGTGATTTCAACTCTAGTCAATTTCAGTTTGTGAGTTCGAGCCCTGCATGGGGCTCTGTGCTGGCAGTGCGGAGCCTGCTTGGAATTTGGGATTCTCTCTCTTGCTCTCTCTCTGCCCTTCCCCCTGCTTGTGCTTGCTTTCTCTCAAAATAAACATATTTTTTAAAGGTGGTGGGGGCGCCTGGGTGGCTCAGTCGGTTAAGCATCTGACTTTAGCTCAGGCCATGATCTCACAGCTCTTGAGTTCGAGCCCCGAGTCAGGCTCTGTGCTGCCAGCTCAGAGCCTGGAGCCTACTTCCGACTCTGTCTCCCTCTCTCTCTGACCCTCCCCTGCTGGCGCTCTATTGGTCTCTCAAAAATGAATAAAGATTAAAAAAACTTTAACAAATATTTTTTTTTAATGTTTATGTATTTATTTTGGGAGAGAGAGAGGCAGAGAGAGTCCCAAGCACCCTCCACACCCAGGGCAGAGCTTGATACGGAGTTCGAACCCACGAACCTAGAGATCACACCCGGAGCAGAAATCAAGTCAATGGCTTAACAGACTGGGCCACCCAGGTGGCCCTCAAGCTCGGACATTTTAAAAGTTGCCCTTCAGTGACAGCTGGATGAGGGCTCTGCCCCATGGCGACCGGCATCCGCGACACGCACCAGCAGGGGGATCAGATGTGCGCCCCTCCCCCGCCGTGAGCAGCCATGCTGAAGATGAGTTAAGACGTGGTTACCTGGTCTAAGTACTGTGGCAGGAGTTTGGCCAAAGCCTTGGCTGTTTTTTCACATAGTTCAGAAGGCTTGATAATAACAGCATTTCCTAAACAAGGCAAAAAAGCAGGACAGCGCCATTTAATACCCGAGTAACCTTAATACCTAAACCAGGTACTCCAGTGACTCATGTGGCTCCGAATTCTCTTGCGTGCAGCGAGCACCCGAGCTTGTCTCACTCCCTCAGACTCTCATTACCTCCGCGTCCCTGACGATGGGCTCCACCTTGCTCCCTGGCTGTCCCAGCTCTTCTCCCGGGCTCCTCCCACCCGCCCTACTAGACTTTCCTGCTGGGCTTGGAATTATTGGGCAACCAGGCCTCATCACCATAAAGCTGTCAGCCTGGATCCAGCCACCGTGAGAAAGGAACCCCTTGGCATGTGTCGTGTACTCCAGCCCACGATACTCCCGCAGCCCACTTGCAGATGAGGAAACCGCTCAGACTGAATCCAATGGGTCATCCAAGGCCTCAGCCAGCAAGGGACACCACACCATGGCCGGCAAGTTTGGGTGTCTGACTCCAAACTCCTGGGCCCGTCAACTCTCGACTTTGGACCCTCACGGGTTCACTTTCCGGGTATTTAAAAAAAAAAAAAAAACACCAAAAAGGGAAAAACAACACCAAGAAACAGTTACCGTGCAAATCTCTGGAGCCCATTTAAANTTAAAAAAAAAAAAAAAACACCAAAAAGGGAAAAACAACACCAAGAAACAGTTACCGTGCAAATCTCTGGAGCCCATTTAAAAAATAATAATAGGGACGCCTGGGTGGTTCAGTCAACTGAGCATCCGACTTTGGCTCAGGATATGATCTCGCGGTTTGTGAGTTTGAGCCCTGTGTCGGGCTCTGTGTTGACAGCTCAGAGCCTGGAGCCTGCTTTGGATTGTGTCTCCCCCTTTCTCTGCCCCTCCCCTGCTCATGGTCATGCTCTGTCTCTCAATAATAAATAAACAGTAAAAAAAATTTTTTTTATTTATAATAACAGAAAGGTGGCTGGCTGGCTCAGTCGGTAGACAGTGCGACTCTTGATCTTAGGGTTGTGAGCCTGAGCCTCATGTTGGGTGTAGAGATTACTTAAAAAAGAATCCTTTAGGGCACCTGGATGGCTCAGTCAATTCAACCTCCGACTTCAGCTCAGGTCATGATCTCACCGTTCATGAGTTGGAGCCCCGCGTCGGGCTCTGTGCTGACACCTCAGGGCCTGAAGCCTATTTCAGATTCTCTGTCTCCCCCTCTCTAACCCTAACCGCCCACCCACACTGTCTGTCTCTCTTTCTCTCTCTCTCTCAAAAATAAACATTAAAGGGGCGCCTGGGTGGCTTAGTCGGTTAAGCGTCCGACTTTCGCTTAGGTCATGATCTCGCGGTTCGTGGGTTCGAGCCCTGCGTCAGGCTCTGTGCTGACTGCCAGCTCAGAGCCTGGAGCCTGTTTCGGAGTCTGTCACTCCCTCTCTCTGACCCTTCCCTGCTCACACTGTCTCTCTCTGTCTCCTAGAAATAAATAAAACATTTTTAAAAAATAAAATAAACATTAAAAAAAAGTTTAAAGAAAGTAAAATCCTTTTGTACGATACAGCTCGCCTCAGCCCAGAGACACCCAATAATACCCAATCCCAAAACAACCCAGGGCTGGTGCCACCTCGTGGAACCTGCTCGCTCTCCCACCTTGAGAGTGTAGTTTCGCTTTAATAAACCGCTTTGCGCTTGCTAAGAAATATTTAATAATGATATTTGCTAATTCTCGGTTCACTGCTGGTGTAAACCAAGGCTAACCACCAAAGCAAACTCATGCCATTAACTGACCACTCTCCTCAGTTTACAGCCCAGGAGAGAATAAGCCCCTCCACAAGGCCACGGAGAGAGAAGCGGACGCCAGACCTGCAGCGATGGCTCCTATCAGGGGCTGCATGGTGAGAACGAAAGGGTAGTTCCAGGCTCCGATAATCAGCACGACTCCCAGGGGCTCCGGCTGAACGTAGGCCTCATCCAGCATGGTGAACAGGTTCTTCTTGGCTGGTTTGGCGGTGACCCATTCAGGAAGGTTCTCCAGTACGAGATCGAGTTCCCCGAGAACGGTAATGACTTCCTGACTGTATGCATTGAACTCACTCTGCGATGAGAGGATGACAGTTAACCTTGCATGACTGTGACACTCTCAGCCCTGAATGCCAAGGGCTAGGCCACAGACACCTGCCGTGACAAATGGCTTCAGCAGACAGCCTGGTTTGCCATTCAGATTCCATTCGCACCCTTCAGGGGCTCAGTGAGGATCTGCTAACTCCCTCATGAATATATTCAACCCCTCTAACTCCTTCTTTCCTGATCCAAGCCTTTTAAAGTCAGGATTAAACACTGTGTCATTCAGGAACACTTCCCGGATCAATATTAGCCTGCCTGGTTCACACTTTATAAGCCAATTATGCTTCCGATGTAGATCTTAATACCCTCATACACTTATTTATAACTACTCACATTGTATCTGTGTTTGTTTTGTCTCTAAATCCTTCAAGGGCTAAGAACTTACTGTGGATATCTTTAGGAACCCTACATACACATGTACATAAGTAACCGGTGCTTAGAGAAAGGCTGATTCATCTTTTTGGAAATCTTAATTATGTCACCTTGTTTATTGGATAGAACAGCCTCCCCTGTCTGCCAAAAGTACTAGAAAGGAAGTTTCTGCAGTTACTGCTACTCCTGATGATACGACCCCTCAAAATCATCTTTGGGGGAAGTGAGAGAGACCCCCAGAGCCAGAGCATGGTCTGGTTGCCCCTAGAATTAGATAAAATTGTAAAAGCAAGATGACAACAATATTAGAAAATATAGAGCGACATATCTGCACCCTAAACACTACCCAAAACCTTGCAAACTCGAAGACTGGTTCCAGGTCTTCTCATGAAGGTGGGGGAGGGGGATCCTGAGGCTTCCCTCCCCCCAAGGACACTCCCAGGCTGCAAGTGCCTACAGTAACTCTCTGAGAATGACGCAAGGACCCACAGGACACGTCGTCCACAGCTAAAGTCATAAAAAAAAATGCGACACGGAGCACGAGGGGCAGAGACGTGGCCTAGTTGGAACCCACACCCTGGAACCAGGGCCCCACACTCAACAAGGTGATCACAGGCGTGGAGAGCCTCCCAGAAGGGGGAGGGCTTCAAGCCACACTCAGGTGTCCCCGCCCTGGGGACCTGCACCGGCAGGACAGCAGGACGACAAGCCTCTCTAACTCTGGCTTTGAAAATCAGTGGGGCTTCACTGGGGCTTCACTGGGACGGAGATGGGGTTGGACAGGAAACCGAGACTTGGCTGCACGCAAACTCGCTCCATCTGAGACCCAGACTTGGTGGCCTGAAAAGCGCCTGGGCCATCCGTGCCGGAGACTTAGGGACTGATCCTAAGGCGCGGAGACTATTAAACATAGAAATGCCACAAAACCCAGGAATTCCACTGCTGGGGATTTAGCCAAAGCAAATGAAAACACGAATGCAAAGTGATCTGTGAACCTGTGTGTTTGCTGCATTAGTTACAACAGCCACACTATGAAAGTGACCTGACAAACAGGTAAAGGAAATGCGGATCGCGCACACACACGCGCACAGACACGCGCACAGACACACACACACACACCCCTATGTATAATGGAGTACTGCTCGGCCGTAACAAAAAAAAAACCATGAAATCTTGTCATTTGTTACAATATGGATGGACCTAGAGAATATTCTACTAAGCGAAATAAGCTATACTGTGCACCTGTGTTGCCTACCTGAAATTAATACTGTATACCAACTGTACTTCAATTAACAAAAAATAAAATTTAAAAAAAAGTGTACCGAGTTCCCAAACAGGCAGCACGTACCACCTTGGAGCTTGTTAGCCTCCAGGTGAACCATAACGTGCATTTTAACAGGATCCCCGGACGACTCCCCAGCACGCCAAGGGTTTGAGGAACACTGGCCTAACACAAGGCAAGGAGAAAAATTTCAGTGCAACAACGACAACCAAACAACCTCTGTCTATAAAAAAATCATAAAAACATTAAAAAAAAAAAAGGAGAAAGAAAGAAAGAAAAAACAGACCCGGAGAAAAACATACGCAATGCATCACGCTGCCAAATTACCACAGTCCACGCTATACAAAGGAGTCGTACAAATAATCAAGGACTGTAAGTGCAACAGGAAAACGGGCAAAAACATAAAAGGCCATTCACAAAAGAGGGACAGAGGCCAGAAGACACAGGTGTCTGTTTCTCTGTATCTGCAATCACTCGCAAGAGGCACTGACGAAGCAAGATCAAGAAGATGGGCAAAGTCCACGGGAATTTGCTTTATCACGACTGCTGGAGATAAGACTCCCACAGCGCTTGCATAATCAAAAATAAATTAAACAAACAAACAAAAGCCAAGGTTCGGGCGCAATGCGGTTCCCCAGCGGGACGGCGGGAGGCGGCTGTCCCCGCTCCGCCCGCCGGGCGCGTACCTTGCACAGGTCGGCGGCGATGGCCTCCAGGATGTCCTTCTCGCGTTCCTGCACCATCCTGCGCAGCGCCTCGAGCTGCTGCAGCCGGAACCTCAGGGGGCGCGACCGGCCCGACGCGAACGCTTCGCGAACCTGCTGGACCTTGCTCTCCATGGCCTCGTCCTAATGAGAGAGGAGAGGTCGGGCGGCGCCGCGGGGGCGTGATGCCGCGGGCGGACGCCGCCCCCCTCCCGGCCCGCCCCGCGACCCCCTGCGCCGCGTTCGAAGCCCTCCGTCGCTCACCCGCCGGCCGGCTCGCTCGCTCCGCACCGTGCTCCGCACCCCCCGGGTCCCACTGTCCCACAGCGGCGGGGCGGGGCCGAGCTGGACCGGCAGCCGCGCGCCGATTGGCCGGCGCGCGCCACGTGACCCCGGCGGGCCGGACGCCGCTCGCGGGATCTGGCCCGGGGGTGGGGGCTTCGGCCGTGCGGGGCCGGGGGCGGGGCGCGGCGTCGGGCCGCGGGAGCGGCGAGGGGGCTTCCCGCGCGTCACGGGGAGTGCCCGGAAGTGGGGCGAGCGGCCGAGCGCCCGGGAGAGCCCGGCGCGGCGCACGAACGCGCAGCCCACGCGCCTCGGCGCTTTCGCCTCCGCTTTTCCCCCTCGCCTCCATTTTGTGGCTCTCAGAGACGGCCGCGCGGACCGGGGCGGGGGCCGGGCCCCTCGGCGTCCGCGGAGACGGGGCGCCAGCACCCCGCGCCGCCTTAGCGCTCCGGTCCCCGAGGCCGCCGCCCGGGGAGGTGGCGCGGCACCGCCCGCCCCCTCGGCCCCGGCCCTGCTGTTCGCTGCCCCGGCCGTGCGCTGCGAGGACGGGTTTGCAGAATGCCCTCCGACCGTAGTCCCCGGAGGGCAGGAAGCCAGGCTCCGGTCCACGCCGGCGAGGTGCGACCGTCGTCACCGCCCCTCCTCCAAGAACGCAGCCCCTCGGCTGCCTATCCCCCTCCCCTCCCCCCTCTTCCCGTTTTTCTGTTCCCCGGTGCCGCGGCACTGCCCCAGAGAGGGAACCCGCGCCACTCGGTTTGCCTCCCCACCCGCTGGGTGCCAAACCCAGTGAGTAATCCTCAGCCCCCGTCTAACTCGGCTCGGCGACGGCTGGCACAGCCGAGCGTTGCCATCTTCTGGAGACCCTGGCTTGGCTGGTTTGCCGTCCCCCCTTGCACTCTTCTGGTTTTCTTTTCGCCTTCCTGGCTGAGGCCTCTGGGTTTTGTTTTGCTGAACCAGTCCTTGGACCTCTCCCCTTTCCAGAGTTCCAACCTACTGGTCTAAGCCTAAAGGATGGCGGTCAGAGACGGCTCTCCGTTCCATCCCTGGTCCCACCCGTTCAGCCAGACCCCAAGGGCTGTGTTCAGCTACACCTTATTCATCTCTGAATTGATAAAGGGCATCTGCAGTTAACTTTAATGAGAACTTTTGATTTACCCTCATCCACCAAATACAGGGCACGCCCCTCCCTCCGGGTTCCCCGTCTCAATAAATGGTACGTCCTGTATCCCGTTTCCTGGGGCCAAAGTCTTTGCAATCATTCTCGACTCCTCTTTGACCCTATCTTCCAAATGTATGGTGACTCCAACCACTTTTACCCTAGTCCGAGCCGTGTCCTGTCACCTGCGCCGTGTATAAAGTGCCAGCATCCCACTGGATTCCCAGCTTCCACTCTCGGTTCTCGGTATAGATGTCCTTTCTCGTCTCTACCCTTGCCGTTGACACTCTGTACCACAGGGGCCCAGAGTGTAGGAAAATCTGTTACTCTTAAAATTCCCTCTGCCTGAAATAGAGTGGTTTCTCTCTTTGCATGGCTAGACCCTGGCTGACACGCTTCCATACATACAGCCTTTTACGCACAGCCTTTTCTCCACCGAGCCGTCCGCGAGCCTTTCCGAAGGTATCCTGACTGTGTTAGCTTCCTGCTCAAAACTTTGTAATGGCTTACCGTGATATTTAGAACAGAATCCAAACTCATGCTGTATTCTACGATCCCTATATGTTCTGGCTTCTGGCCCCTTTTCCAGCCTCACTGTGTATGATTCTCCCTCCCATTTAATGGGAGTGATTTCCTCACTGTTCTTGGAACACTTAGCACTTCTACCCTAAGGGCTTTTGCAGTTGGCTGTTTTCTTTGCCTTGCTGCTCAACTAACTTTCTCAATTAATTTAATCTCTGCTGAAAAGTTACCTCCTTAAAGAACCCTTCACTGACCGCCATGCCTAAAATAGCGGGCTGTACTTCTCTGTCCCTCATCTTGTTTTAGTTTGTTTCCATCTATCTTCCCCTGCTGGGATGTCTTACAAGTCAGGGACTTTGTCTTTCATATTTATTGTTTTTTTTTTTAATGTCTTTATTTTATTTTGAGAGACAGAGATTGTGCGGGGGAGGGGCAGAGAGAGAGGGAGACAGAATCTGAAGCACGTGCTGTCAGCACAGAGCCCGACGCGGGACTCGAAGCCATGAACAGCGAGATCATGACCTGAGCCGAAGTTGGACGTTTAACTGACTGAGCCACCCAGGCACCCCTTATGTTTACTGTTAATATTAGCATCTACTGTAGAACATGGCCACGAGTTGGTGTTCAGTAAATAATTATTGAATGAATGAATGATACACTGTCAAATACTCTAGTCTCAGTGTCTTGGCACTGTCCACGTTTGTGACTTAACAGGTCACGAAACTTGAGGCTTGTTTAGGGGCGCCTGGGTGGCCCGGCTAAGTGTCTGACTCTTGATTTCAGCTCAGGTCATGATCTCTGGGTCCGTGGGATCGAGCCCTTCATCGGGTTCTGTGCTGACTGTGTGGAGCCTGCGTGGGATTCTCTCTGTCCCTCTCTCTGTCCCTTCCCCTGCTCACTCGCTCTCAAAATAAATAAACTTGAAAACTTGAAGCTTTTTAAAAGAGATTCGCAGGGAAAGAAGGAAGTTGACATGACAATCAAACTCTTCTCCTCTACTTCTCCCTTGCCTTGTTTTGGTAAAAAGAAAAGAAAGAGAAAAAAGGGGGAGGGACAGATACCATGGTTAAAGGGGAAATCGCAGGTGATCACGCTTCTTTATAGTTTCTTAACACATACCTAGTCATTAAACTGACTCCATAACTAACAGTTGTTTGTGAACGGCAGGCCCACCATCTAATGTCAATATTTAGAACTGTGGAGCAATGTTTGAATTAGCTCAAAGTTCACCACGGAGGACCCGATTATCTTTTTGATCATATCTGAGTGGCCATTTTTAAACTCTCAGCTATACTAATCCTTATGTAAGGGACTAGGTCAATTGAAATGCAAATCTTGCCACAATTTAAAATAAAATGCAAATAAAGAACATACTTCCACCATGAAGACAGAATGGAAACCAGAACCATCTAAGGCAAATTCATCTCTAAGCACAAAGAGCTGCTTCTGCTGAGGATAAGAGGTGAGGGTGTCTTTAAAAGAATCTGCTCTCATGATAGCTTGACTCTTTACCAACGCGAACAATTTCTTTATTCGCTGGAAAAATCAACGGCATTTTGTTGGGCGCATTTAAAAATCACATCCGGGGCGCCTGGGTGGCTCAGTCGGTTGAGCGTCCGACTTTGGTTCAGGTCATGATCTCCTGGTTCGTGGGTTCAAGCCCCATGTCGGGCTCTGTGCTGACAGCTAGCTCAGAGCCTGGAGCCTGTTTCAGAGTCTGTATCTCCCTCTCTCTCTGACCCTCCCCTGTTCACGCTGTCTCTCTCTCTCAGAAATAAATTTAAAAACTTAAAAAAAAAAAAAGAGACATGCCTGCCTCTCTCTCTCCCTTTCTTTTTTCTTCTCTCTTTCTTTTTTTCTTTCTTTTACTCTTTCTTTTTTTCTTTCTTCTCTCTTTCTTTCTTCCTTTCTTCTTTTTCTTCTTTCTTTCTTTCTCCTCCCTCCCTCCCTTCCTTCCAATCTCTACACCCAATGTGGGATTCGAACTCACAACTCCAAGATCAAGAGTCACATGCCCTACCGATTAAACCAGCCAGGCAGCCCCCACCCCTTTCCCCCATGGGATCACCAGCTACTTTGTTGGCACTCTGAGGGAAACGACTTGCTGAGAAGAAAGCTAAACACAGAGAAAGGCAGACCTCAGAGACAGGGTCTTGATAAGATTTTTTGCAGCTCGTAAGGCTTGGAGCTAAAAGTACATCTGTGAAGATGTTTCATAAGCCAATAAATTGCCACATGCTATGGACCCGAAGTTTGAATTGAATTTTTCCCACTTGGTACCAAAAGAGACTTAATATAGAAACCCTTGCTACAGGGGCGCCTGGGTGGCTTAGTCGGTTAAGCGTCCCACTTTCGCTTAGGTCATGATCTCGCGGTTCGTGGGTTCGAGCCCTGCGTCAGGCTCTGTGCTGACTGCCAGCTCAGAGCCTGGAGCCTATTTCAGAGTCTGTATCTCTCTCTCTCTCTGACCCTCCCCTGCTCACGCTGTCTCTCTCTCCTAGAAATAAATAAAAATATTAAAAAAAAAAAAAAAAAGAAACCCTTGCTACACTTCACTTAATTCTGTCTTCCTCCGATTAATTCCACTACGGGATAAAAGGAGTTAAAAGATCTTAAAAGTGTGAAAATACATGTAAGCAGTCAATATACTCCTTGCAGGAGATACTCCAAATCATCCAATTTCTAGGAATCCAAATTGGAACCAGAAGGGAGAAGTTCTGGGCATATACTCACAACCTTAGGCCCCCTGAGGTTGAAAGATTAAGGGTGTTTATTTCACTTTTGCCTTTATGAAAACTCTCCCTGGGGCTCCTGGGTAGCTCAGTCAGTCAAGTGTCCGACTCTTGATTTCGGCTCAGGTCATGATCTCACAGTTTATGAGATCAAGCCTTGAGTCAGGCTCTGCACTTATGGCTTGGGATTCTCTCTCTCCCTCTTTCTCTGTCCCTCCTCAGCTGTGCACATACTCTCTCTCTCAAAAAAAAATTTAAAAACTTTAAAAAATGACAAATGAACTACTCTGGTGGATGTGTGGTGGCATCTAATTTGAGATTACCTTGCATTTTTCTGCTAATGGTGGTGGGCATATTTTCCTATGTTTATTGGATATTTGCATGTATTTCCATAACAGGGAACAAACAAGATTTTGTGAGAGGCGTTTAAGACAACAAATCTTCACTGAAGCCTCACTGTCCGACCTGTCTGAACACCACACTCCTCCTCAGCGAATGCTTGCCTGGTACAGCTGTTAGTGTCCACAGATCAGTCATTGGAAAGAACAATTGTAGGACCCATCCACAGACACTATTCACATGCACATGCACACACACACACACACACACAGAGGCACGCACACACACACCCACACACCTCTAAGGAAGTAGAGATTAAAACCTGATACAAAAGAAGTATCCAAATGTGTAGTTCTCAACAATCCCTTGAGAAATAGATAAAATCTTTGAAAAGAAAAAAGAGCTGGAAGAACTAGATTAGAGAAAGGGGTGCTGGGTGGCTCAGTCCGTTAGGCGTCCGACTTCGGCTCAGGTCATGATCTCAAGGTTGGTGGGTTCGAGCCCCGCGTCGGGCTCTGTGCTGACAGCTTGGAGCCTGGAGCCTACCTCGGATTCTGTGTCTCCCTCTCTCTCTGCCTCCCCCGCTCGCACTCTTTCAAAAATAAATAAAAATCTTAAAAATTAAAAAAAAAAAAAGATTAGAGATAGGTTAAATAGAAAAAAGGAAATGGAGGGGCGCCTGGGTGGCTTAGTCGGTTAAGCGTCCGACTTTCACTTAGGTCATGATCTCGCGGTTCGTGGGTTCGAGCCCCGCGTCGGGCTCTGTGCTGACTGCCAGCTCAGAGCCTGGAGCCTGTTTCAGAGTCTGTGACTTCCTCTCTCTCTGACCCTCCCCTGCTCACTCTGTCTCTCTCTCTCTCCTAGAAATAAATAAAATTAAAAAAAAGAAAAAAGGAAATGGCGCAATAGAAGACAAACAAGTAATTAAAACTCGGGAAAGAAATGGAAGGGAAAAGAAATGACAGAGATGAAAGCTAACAATAACAAAATAAGAAAAGGTAGAATAAGCAAGAGATAAAAAGGGAAGTGTGACAAAATTACACAGAATGAAATGGAGACAAGTATTGCATGATTCCACTGTGTTACCTAACAAAATAACAAAAGGTAGAATAAGCAAGAGATAAAAAGGGAAGTGTGACAAAATTACATAAAATGAAATGGAGACAAGTATTACATGATTCCACTATGTTCCCTAGAGTAGTCAAGTTCATAGAGGCAGACACAGAATGGTGTTACCGAAGGCTGGAGGGTGAGGGGGTTGATGGGCGATTACTGTTTTAATAGGCACATGGTTTCCCTTTGTAATAATGAAAAAGTTCTAGAGATGGATGGTGGTGAAGGCACTTAATGCCACTGAATTATACACTTTAAAAGAGTTAAAATGGCAAATCTGTGTTAGGTACATTTCACCACAATTTTAAAAATAAGGAGCTGACTCAGTAGATCAAGCGACTCTTGATCTCAGGGTCTTGTGTTCAAGCCACACACTGAGTGTGGTGACTACTTAAAACATGTTTTTAAAAAATAAAATGGGAGAGAAAATGGAAACGCTCTTAAAACAAGAAAAGATTCTTCAACATGATAAAGGTCATGTAGGAAAGCTGAAAGCTAACATATTCAACAGTGAAGGACAGAAAGGTTTTCTCCTGAGATCAGTAACAAGATAGAATGTCCACTTTTACTACTTCTATTCAACATAGTATTGAAGTTGGAGACAGAGCAATTAGGCAAGAAAAGAAATAAAAGGCACCCACACTGGATTTTAAGATTAAAATTTTCTTTTTTCTAAGATTAAAAAACATTTATTTAAGTTTTATTTATTTATTTATTTAGAGAGAGAGAGAGCAGGAGAGGGGCAGAGAGAGGGAAAGAGAGAAAATCCCAAGCAGGCTCCGCACTGTCAGCACAAAGCCTGATGCAGGGCTCAAACCCACAAACCGTGAGATCATGACCTGAGCCGAAACCAAGAGTTGGACACTTAACAGACTGAGCCACCCAGACGCCCCAAGATTCTTTTATTTTTAAGTAATCTCGACACAAAACGTGGGGCTCAAACTCACAAAGCCAAGGTCAAGAGTTCTAGGCTCTGTCGACTGAGCCAGCCAGGTGCCCCTACAATTTGTCTTTGTTATTACCGCAGGCCAAGACCAGGCCTTCTGTGTTTTCATAAAATGAGCACTTCTGTGACATTCTCAGCTTTTATGTTCATGTACCCGGTGAACATTTTGGAAATGGGAGCTTCTGCTCAGGCCTGATTTTATCATTTTCCTTGCGAAGCTTTTACACATTTCCTGCTAAGTTTATCTCTGGCCGTTTTATCTTTTTGTTGCCACTGTAGGTAAGGCCTTCCTTTCCCTTACAGGATCCAAGCGGCTATTTTCGGTATGTAGGAGGGTTGTTAATTACTGCGTGTGAATTTCGTGTCTTGTTAAAATTTTTACTCCCCCTTACCATTTACAGTAGTTTTCAGTTGGTTCTCACGGGCTTTCCAATGGTACAATCCTATCATCTACTAATAAGCCTAATTTTATATTCTCCTTTCAAGATTTATACCACCAATTTCTTCTCCTGTCTACGGTGATAAATTGGCGTGGTATTGGTGGAAATGCTGGCCATGCTCGAGACTGCCGAGATAACATTCCCAATGTTTCTCTGCAATAGTATGCTGGCTTTGGGCTGACATGCACACACATGCAAACACACATGCACAGGTGAAAAACTTGTGTGTTCATGTGTTTTAAAATCATGTACAGGAAGTATCTGGGGAGTCTGTTTAAAAACATTTTTTTAATGTTTATTTTTGAGGAAGAGAGAAACAGAGCATGAGTAGGGCAGGGGCAGAGAGAGAGGGAGACACAGAATCTGAAGGAGGCTCCAGGCTCTGAGCTGTCGGCACAGAGCCCGATGCGGGGCTGGAACTCACAACCATGAGATCATGAGCTAAGCCGAAGTCGGACGTTCAACCGACTGAGCCACCCAGGCACCCCAAGAGATTTAAAAAAAAGCAAAAACTGTAAAACCTCTTCCCTGTTAGTCTCTAAGCTTCTTTAGAATGAGGACACATCAGATTTCCCTCTTTGTCCACAAAAGTACTTCTTGCTACTGTATGTAGTAAGTATTCCGATTTCTTAAATAACCCTTTTAAATTATTAAAGTTATACTTTAACAATGTGTAATATTTGTGAAAGTGCCTAAAAATGTAAAGAAGAAAATTTAAGTTACCTATCATTTCACCTCTCAAATATAAAAACTGAGGCATTTCAATGTATTTTTTTTTTAAATGTTTTATTTATTTCTAGGAGAGAGAGACAGCGTGAGCAGGGGAGGGTCGGAGAGAGAGGGAGTCACAGACTGAAACAGGCTCCAGGCTCCGAGCTGGCAGTCAGCACAGAGCCCGACGCGGGGCTCGGACCCACAAACCGCGAGATCATGACCTAAGCGAAAGTCGGAAAGTCGGACGCTTAACCGACTAAGCCACCCAGGCGCCCCATTTCAATGTATTTTATTCCAATATTTTTCCTCCTACTCACAAATGTAGGATTATACTGAATATGTAATCCTATCCCATATTAAAGACCTGGTTTTTAGTATCTCTATAATATTTACTTATATCATCTCTTTAATGCTTCCTTGATAGTGAACATTTGAATTGCTTCTCTCTCTCTCTTTTTTTTTTTTGGGAGGTGGTGGGCAGGGTGTGGGCAGAGTGGGGGGAGGTGGAAGACACAGAGAGAGGGGAGGAAGGGAGAGAGAGAGAGTCCCAAGCAGGCTCCATGCCCAACACCAGAGCCCAAGGAACTGTGAGATCATGACGTGAGCCGAAATCAAGAGTTGAAGGCTTAACTGCCTAAACCACCTGGGGGCCCCAAATTGTTTCTCTTTATAAATGAGATTATGATGAGCATCTTAGATGAATGAATTACTAACACTCCTGAATCTTTCCTTAGGATGGATTCCTAGGAATGCAATCACTCAAAGTGTGTAAACTGTCAACACACCAACTTCTCAACGGAAGAGAAGTTTCGGTTCATTATCAGGAATCTCGTTAAATTCCAGTTTTGTCTAATCACAGTGAGTCTACAGAGAGCTCACCTCATGTGCCTTTGCCAGTGTGGGGCCCGGGACATGTCCTGAAGGAATTAATGGACTATTTCTCAATTTATGCAATATTCCATCTTTAATCAAAGCAGCCTGCTTTGTAGTGAAATTGTTGATATGCAATGGATGTTTTAAATCCACTTTGATATATAATGATATTTAAGTGGTTTAAACAGTTTCTTCTCATAAGTAGATAGGCATTATTTGTATCATTTTTTAAATGGATCCTTTATATTCTCAATAAGGAAGTTGGAGAGATCATTTCCAAAGTGGGCTTTTCAGGGGGCCCTGGGTGGCTAGGTCCGTTAAGCATCCAATCTTGATCTTAGCTCAAGTCTTAGCTCAAGGTCATGAGTTCAAACTCCACACGGGGCTCCACGCTGGGCATGAAGCCACTTAAAACCAAAAACAAAAAAACACCAAAGTGGGTCCCTGAAAACATCAGTCTCACACACACAGATGCACACGCCGGTCCAAAACCCCTCAGTGGTTCCCGTGAGACATCGAATCAAACCTGGATCTTTCCAGGCGCAAAGGCCCATCACCACATCCTGCTTCCCTGACCCTCTCTCCTCGCCCCCTCCCTCCCCTGCTCCTCCCTAACTGGCCTCCCTGCTCCTGGGGGTGCCCCTCGGCCAGGCAGCTCTGCCCTCTGCCCCCAGGACCGGTCCTGGTGCCATCACAGCAGGCTCCTCCCCCTGCGCGAGCCCCCTGCCCGTCTCCCGCCTCTGGGTGGAGGTCATCCCTCCCGGGCTGTGCCCCGTGTCTCTCGTGGCCTGTGGCCTTCGTCCCCCTTCCCGCCGTCACGTTGGCTTCCTTGTGCTGCTGGCCCCCCGGTAGCACGGAAGCCCCAGGAGGGCGCTGATCTCGTCACCCGGGCGCGTCTGTCTGAGACCCCGCACCTCAAACGCCGCCTGGCTCAGAGCCAGTACGCCCTGGCCCATCAGCGTGCGAAGCGGCGAACGGGCTTGTGCTGTGTTTACTGTTGATGGGTCCACGGGCTGCCGCTGATCCCCCCACGGGGGGCTTGAGTCTCATCCTGGTCCATAATGATGTCAGTTTTCAGGGGAGGTATTTTAAGTGAAGCTCCTGCTGTAGATCCGGAAGTTTCAGAAGAACGTTCGTGATGACGGGAACATAGCGGAAGGTGGCCTGAGCCCTGCCTCTCTCCTCCGTCCCCAGGTCTCTGGTCTGGATTGATAGTGTGTGTCTTCCTTCAAGCCTTTTTCTACCTGGCGCTGGTCTGGAGGACAGACTGGAGCAGAGCTGCAGAGCAGGTAACCGCGCGGCTCTTGCCTGGGCCCGGGCGCCGGAATCTTCGAGGGTCAGATGCTGAGAGCGGCCCTGGCAGCGCGACTCCCTCTGAGCCACGGAAAGGGTCTGACGTGAGCGCCGGGGGCAGAGAACGTGCCGTGTCTGCACAGTGTCCTGTGAGCGTGCAGCCAGCGTGGCCCCCGCTAACGAGGCTCCGCAACCACAGCGACCCGCGTACAAATATTTTGCTGTTTTGGTAGAACAGTCCTTAGAAAACTAGTAGTTCCTTCCCTATTGATACTGATTTGTTACCTGTTTTTAGCCTCTCTGGGCCAACGTTTTTGGGCCACGTGTCCATATGCTGAGCAGCTGGGATCGGTGGGGAGTCCCGGGGGCAGAACCGTACCTGCGGGGGGAGGTCGGGGTCTGGACTCAGTGGGCGTCGCCGTGTTGAACTGGGAGCCCCGTTCATGGTGTCCAGGCTGGAGACGGGGTGGAGGGGGGTCGGCTTAGGGCCGGGGTAACTGGCAAGGAGCCGGGAAGACGAGTTCAGGTGCACAAAGCGTCACTGCTTCCCTTTTGTCCTGGTTTCTCATGGCTTTGGCTTTCCTCCCTGTGATGTGAGGGGTCTTCAGGATCAGAGTGTGACTTATGATGGCGGGAGTGCGGTGCACAGGGCGTCAGGTCGGGCTGCACACTGTCTTCACAGGATAACCATTTGTCTTCAATTTTTTTTTTTTTTCCTGAGAGAGAGACAGCATGAGCAGGGGAGGGTCAGAAAGAGAGGGAGACACAGAATCTGAAGCAGGCTCCAGGCTCTGAGCTGTCAGCACAGAGCCTGACGCGGGGTTCGAACCCACTAACCGTGTGATCATGACCTGAGCTGAAGTCGGACGCTTTACCGACTGAGCCCCCCAGGTGCCCCACCATTTGTCTTTAGACTTTCTCTTATCAGGGCTTCGGAACGCTGACATGCACGGTGCAAAAACTGTTAAATTTGCAACTAGAGCTACAAGTAGCTTTTCATTATAGAAACCTGAGCTTTTGCTGTTCTTCTAGCATAAATTCTAAGTAGAGCTTTCAAAGACCATGACTGAAACAGAGGAATTATCACCAGGCTACAAACTGGAAGTGTTAATTATGTGCCAACATGAAGCATGGAGACTGACTTATCATGATTTTCTCTCAACACGGAGTGCACAGGATTTCAGTGATGTGTTCTTAATTTTTCAGAGGATCTGGATTATCCGACTGGAGACCAAGAAAGGAGCTGAAACCCATGAGCCGTGAGATCATGACCTAAGCCGAAGTCAGATTCTTAACCAACTGATTAAGCCACCCAGGCGCCCCTAGATTATCCAATTTATTACCATATAATTGTTATCTTATTCTTTTAGGATCTTTTTTATTTTTGTAGAATAAGTAGTAATGTCCCTATTTTCTTTTTTTTTAAGTTTATTTATTTTCGTAATCTCTACACCCAACATGAGGCTTGAACTCATGATCTCAAGATCAAGAGTCAGATGCTCTTCTGACTGAGCCAGCCAGGCATTGCCCCATTTTCATTTCTGATTTTAGTTATGTGAGTCTTTGTTTTCTTTCTTAGTCCATCTAGAAAAAGTTGGTCAATTTTGTTGATTGTTTCCAAAACCAACTTTTGGTTTCATTAATGTTATTTTATTATATGTTTATTTATTTAATAAGTTTAATTTATTTTAATATAAATATTTTACTATACTCTATTATAGCCATTCTATTCACACCCATTCTATTAGGTGTGAAATGGTGCTTCATTGTGATTTTAATTTGCATGTTTTTTATTTTTATTTTATTTTATTTTTGAGAGAGAGAGAGCATGCACCACAGGCAGAGGACAAGAAGGAGAAGGAGAGAGAGAATCACAAGCAGGCTCCACATGGAGCCCAAGGTGGGGCTTGATCCCATGACCTTAAGATCATGACCTGAGCTGAAATCAAGAGTGGGACACTTAACCAACTGAGCCATGCAGGTCCCCCGTATGCAAATTAATGTGTAGCATCTTTTCATAGGTTTGTTGGGATTTTAAAAAAATGTTTCTTTTTAAAAATTTTTTTTAACGTTTTATTTATTTCTGAAAGAGAGAGACACAGTGTGAGCAGTGGAGGGTCAGAGAGAGAGGGAGACACAGAACTGGAAGCAGGTGGCAGGCTCTGAGCTAGCTGTTAGCACAAGCCCGGTGCGGGGCTCGAACCCACAAACCGTGAGACCATGACCTGAGCCAAAGTCGGATGCTTAACCTGACTGAACCACCCAGGTGCCCCAAAAGTTTTTCTTTCTTTCTTTATTTTGAGAGAGCGTACATGTGTGCACAAATGGGGGAAGGGCAGAGAGAGAGAGAGAGAGAGAAAATCCCAAGCAGGCTCCAGGGCCCGTGCAGAGACTGATGCAGAGCTCAATCCCATAACCATGTGATCATGACCTGAGCCAAAATCAAGAGTAAGACACTCAATTGACTGAGCCACCCAGGCACCCCAGTTTATTCTTTAGTAATTTCAACACTCAACATGGGGCTCAAACCCATGATCCCAGGATCAAGAGTCACACGCTTCTCAAATTGAGCCAGCCAGACACCCCCTTGTTGGCTTTTTACACGGCTTTTTTTGTCCCCTCTCCATTTTTATTTATTTATTTATTTTAATGTTTTATTTATTTCTAGGAGAGAGAGAGAGAGACAGCGTGAGCAGGGGAGGGTCAGAGAGAGAGGGAGTCACAGACTGAAACAGGCTCCAGGCTCCGAGCTGGCAGTCAGCACAGAGCCCGACGCGGGGCCCGAACCCACGAACCGCGAGATCACGACCTAAGCGAAAGTCGGACGCTTAAGCGACTAAGCCACCCAGGCGCCCCTCCCCTGTCCATTTTTAAAATTGAGTTGTTTCTCTTTTTCTTGTTGACTTGTAAGAGGTTTTGATATTCTGGATGTTAGACCTTTATCCGATTCAAGTTTGCAAATATTTTCTCCCATTCTGTAGGCTGTCTCTTCACTTTCTTGACAGTGTCCTTGTTGCACAAAATTTTAATTGCAGGTGCACAACACAATGATTTTATATTTGTATGTATCACAAAATGATCATCGTAAGAAGTCTAGTTAACACACATCACCGTGGGGGGTGTTACAAAAAAATTTTTTTCTTGTGATGAAAACTTTTAAGATTTACTCTTTTAGTTTTCAAATATACAATACAAGATTATTAACTATAGGTTTCATGCTGTACATTATCTCCCTCTGACTTATTGGTTATAGCGATTTTGAGCACCTTTTTGGGTGCCTTTGGCCACCTGTAGGTCTGTGGGAAAATGTTTATTTGTGTCCTCTGCCTATTTTTAAATTGGATGGCTTCTGGTTTTTTGCTATTGAGTATTGGCACAAAAATCTTTAATGTTGATGGAGCCCAGTTTATTCACTTTTTTGTCGTTGCCTGTGCTTTTGGTGTCATAGCTGAGGATCCATCGCCAAATTGTCAAAAAATAATTAAGCGCTGTTGGGATAGAAAAAATTAAAAGCTAAATAGAGAAGACGGAGTTTCAAGTTTGATATGTACGTAGCGCAGAAGTCATCCCCCTAAAGGGGAGGTGAAATTTTACCCCTACCCTCTAAGGGTTTTTCAGGGTCTGAGAATTAAACTGATATGAAGCCAAACTGACAGGAGAAAAATACACACATTTCTAGACATTTTCTGAGACTCAGAAGAAAAATACACACATTCCTAGAGATTTTCTGAGACTCAGGAGCTCTCATAGGGAAATGACCATGTGGAGAAGCAGTGAAATCTACATGCTGTTACACTAGGTTGAAAAAAGGGTTGGTTGAGCTTTCGACTCTTGGTTTCGGCTCAGGTCATGAGCTCACGGTTTGTGGGATTGAGCCCCACATCGGGCTCTGTGCTGTGGGTACAGAGGCTGCTTGGGATTCATGCTTTCTCATTCCCTCTCTCTGCCCCTCCCCTGCTTGTGTGTGCATCTGTGTGTGCTCTCTCATGAATTTAAAAAAAATTAAGTAAACCTCGTGGAGAGGCTAAAGGGAGACAAGAATTATTTTAACAGAGTCTGTATAGAATTCTCTCAGCTTGGACTCGCCATCAAAGAGTGTTTCTTTTCCTCTGGTATAGACAGGCCATCCTTCACATGTGAGTTTCTATGTCCTCTTTTTGGGATGAAAGCCAAAGGTTAAAATGCTCTTTTGGGGTACCTGGGTGGCTCAGTCGGTTAAGCATCCAACTTCGGCTCAGGTCATGATCTCATGGTTCATGGGTTCAAGCCCCGCTTCGGGCTCTGTGCTGACAGCTTGGAACCTGGAGCCTGCTTCAGATTCTGTGTCTCCCTCTCTCTCTGACCCTCCCCTGCTCACGCTGTCTCTCTCTCTCTCTCAGAAATAAATAAAACATTAAAAATTTAAAAAAACACTCTTAATGTCTTTTTTTTTTTTTAAGTTTATTTATTTTTTAGACAGAGAGAGGCAGAGGGAGAGAGAGAATCCCAAGCCGACTCTGTGCTGTTAGCCTGACATTAGTTTGAGAATAGGTCAATTCGTTAAACAGCCGAAATGCTTGGGTGGCTCAGTTGGATAAGCGTCCATCTTCGGCTCGGGTCATGATCTCATAGCTTCTGAGTTCGAGCCCCATGTTGGGCTCTGTGCTGACACCTCAGAGCCTGGAGCCTGCTTCAGATTCTGTGTTTCCCTCTCTCTGACCCTCCCCTGCTCGTACTCTCTCTCAAAAAAATAAACATTAAAAAATTAAAAATAATAATTGGAATTATTTCTGTTTATGCAGACAGTAAGGACATCACCAAATTGATAGTTCATTTGCTCTGGAAAGAACCCTGTTAATAAAATGAAAAAAAAAAAAAAAAAGCCAAGGACTAGAAGAAAATCTTTATAAGGACATCCTGATAAAGGACTGGTATCCAAAATATACCCAAACCAAACCAAACCAAACACTTAAAATTCAACAATAGCAGGGGTGCCTGGGTGGCTCAGTCTGTTAAACGTCTGGCTTCAGCTCAGGTCATGATCTCATGGTTCATGGGTTCAAGCTCCGCGTCAGGCTCTGTGCTGACAGCCAGCTCAGAGCCTGGAGCCTGTTTCGGATTCTGTGTCTCCTTCTCTCTCTGACCCTCCCCTGCTCACACTGTCTCTCTCTCTCAGAAATAAATTTTAAAGAACCCAAAAAAATGTTTTTAAAAAATCAACAATAGCAAAATAATCCAATTTAAAAATGGGTGAAAGAGCTAAAAGAGACCTCACCAAAGAATATGTACACATGGCAAATATGCATATAAGTCATCATTGAATTGCAATTTAAAACAACAATGAGATACCACTGTGCGCCTATTAGAATGGCCAACATTTGGAATGATGGAAACACTAAATGCTCTCAAGGATGTGAAACACCAGGAACTCTCATACATCATTGTTAGGAACCCAAAGTGGTATAGCCACTTGGAAAGAGTTTGGCAGTTGCTTACAAAGCAAAGCGTAGGCATACCATGAGATCTAATATTCATGGTGCATGTCGTTACCCAAATGCATCGGAAACTTATGTCCGCACAAAAAAACTTGTACACAAATGTTAATGGCAACTTTACTCATAATTGCCCAAACTTGGAAGCAACCAAGATGTCCTTCAACCATTTAAGTAGATAAACACACTGTACCATATCTATACAATGGAGTCTTATTCAGTGGTAAGACAAAATGAGCTGTCAAGCTATGAAAGAACACGGAGAAACCTTAAGTGTGTATCACTAAGTGCAAGAAGCAAGTTGTAAAGACTATGTATTCTAGGTCTGCAGTTCTATGACATTCTGGAGTTGGCAAAACCATAGAGCCTTCCTTTATAAACATCAGTGGCTGCCAGGGTTTGGGTGTGGGCATTTTTAGGGCAGTTGTTACTTTGATGTCCATGGTGGACACATGACATTATACATTTGTCAAAACCCACAGAACTAGATGATACAGAGATATATAAACCCAATATAAACTCCAGCCTTTAATTAATGATAATGTATCAATATTCATTCATCAATTACAATAAATTTATTACTCTAATGTGCAATGTTAATAATAAGAGAAACTGTGTATGGGTGTGGGCGGGGGACAGCATTTATGGGAACTCTGTGTGTTCTGTGAAACTTTTCTGTAAACCTAAAAGTCCTCTGAAAAATAAAGTCTATTTTTACTTATTTCTTTAAAAAAATGTTTATAGTTTATTTATTTTTGAGAGAGAGGCAGAGCATGAGTGGGGGAGGGGCAGAGAGAGAGGGAGACACCAAATCTGAAAGAGGCTCCAGGCTCTGAGCTGTCAGCACAGAACCTGATGCAGGGCTCGAACCCACAAACCGCAAGATCATGACTTGAGCTGAAGTCAGACGCTTAACTGACTGGGCCACCCAGGCGCCCCTACAGTCTATTTTTTTTTTTTTAAAAGACACATTTATTCAGCGTCATGATCAGACTATTACATTTAGCAATCAACAGCATGGGTGCAAAAAAAAAAATCTACATTAAAACCCTTTGTTGGAATGCTTTACACTTTCCACAGAACAGAAACTAAAATAACCTGTTATACAATTAGTCACAAATACAGTCCTCGAGTTTTTTGCCCATACACATGAGTATTATCTAAAACATGTCTTCTTTGTAGCAGCTAGGCCCTGGCACCACTGTGCTTGGCTGAGTTCACAAATCTGTTGTAACCTGTAGCTTCCCTGTCACTTCTCTGGCTCTCCTCTCCTGCTAAGCTGTGTTTCCTGGCAGTAATTAAAACCTTCTGCCACTGCCATAGCTACTGCTGCTGCTGGAACTGCCATAGCCACCTTGGTTTCGTGGTTTGGCAAAGTATTGGCCTCCACCACCATGGGGGCCAGAGCTTCTGCCTCCAAAATTTCCTCCTTTCATGGGTCCAAAATTTGAAGACTGATTGTTGTAATTGCCAAAATCATTATAGCTTCTGCCACGTCCAAAGTTGCCTCCACTACCACCGCCAAAGCCGCCTCCACCTCCTCCGTTGTTAAAGCTGTCATAGCTGCCGCTCCCACCATAGCCACTGCCCTGGTTTCCATTACCCTGTCCACCACTTCCATAGCCTCTGCTTCCTCCAGAGTAACCAGGGCCGCCTCCTCCATAACCACCATCGTTACCAAATCCGTTATAGCCATCCCCACTGCCACCATATCCACCACCACCTCGACTGCCACCAAAGCCACCACGCCCACTGAAGTTTCCTCCACGACCAAAGTTGTCATTCCCACCAAAACCACCTCCACGACCACCACCGAAGTTTCCAGAACCACTTCAACCTCTTTGGCTGGAGAAAGCACAAGCCATCTCTTGTTTAGACAGAGCCTTCCTTACTTCACAGTTGTGGCCGTTCACAGTACGGTATTTTTGAATAACAATCTTGTCTACACAGTCATGGTCATCAAATGTTACAAAAGCAAAGCCTCTCTTTTTGCCACTGCCTCGGCCAGTCATGATTTCGATCACTTCAATTTTCCCATACTGTTCAAAATAATCTCTTAGATGATGTTCTTCAGTGTCTTCTTTAATGCCACCGACCAAAATCTTTTTCAGTTAGGTGGGCACCAGGTCTTTGAGAATCTTCTCTCAAGACAGCCCTCTTTGGTTCTACAACTCTTCCATCCACCTTGTGCGGCCTTGCATTCATGGCTGCGTCCACCTCCTCCACAGTGGCACAGGTGACAAACCCAAAGCCTCTGAGGCACTTGGTGTTTGGACCTCTCATCCCCACACAGTCCGTAAGCGCTCCCCATTGCTCAAAATGGCTCCCCAGACTCTCATCGGTTGTTTCAAAGCTCAAACCTCCGATGAAAAGCTTCCGCAGCTGTTCAGGCTCTTTGGGAGACTCTGACTTAGACATGACGGCGGTGGGAGGGGAGACTTAATCGATGCTTACTCGGCGGCATCCACGGGCAGAAAGGCCCTACAGTCTATTTTTAAAATGGACAAAGGATCTATCTGCATCAGCATTCCCCAAAGAGAATATAAAAGTGGACAATAAGCCCATTAAGGCGCTCACGATCTTGGTCATTAGACTTACGCAAATGAAAACACAGGTGATGGTGCATGTACTAGGTAGCAATAATGAAAGATACAGATACTAACAAGTGTTGATGTAGGTGTGGAAAAATGGTGCAGCCAGTGTGGAAAACAATTTCAAAGTGCCTCAAACAGTTAAATATAGTTTCATTTGACCCAGCAATTGTATTCCTGGGTATATACCCAAGAGAATTGAAATGTATGCCCAAGCAGAAACTTCTACATGAATGTTCCCAGCATCACTATTCAAAATAGCCCAAAACCGTTCAAGGAAATCTCTGTCTCATCACTGGATGACCAGGTAATAGAATTGGGACTCAGTGGCTACACGCAATAAAGAATACTGTTTTTTTTTTTTAATGTTTTATTTATTTCTGAGAGAGAGAGAGAGAGAGAGCAGGAGAGGGTCAGAGAGAGAGGGAGACACAGACTCTGAAACAGGCTCCAGGCTCTGAGCTAGCTGTCAGCACAGAACCCGACGCGGGGCTCAAACCCACGAACTGTGAGATCATGACCTGAGCCGAAGTCGGACACTTAACCGACTGAGCCACCCAGGCACCCCTAACAAATACTGTTTTAACAAAAATAGTTCAAGAAAGTAACTAAGCACTTTAAAATCCTTATCGAGCAGCAGGAGTGGAGGGAATATGATTCCCAGAGTTGCCAGATTATAAGAGTAAAAACCCCAATCTTCAATACAAAATTACTAGGCATGCAAGAATCAAGAATGCAAGAATCAAGAATGGGCCTTACTTAAGGCCCATTCAAAGGAAGAAAAGATGAATAGACACTGTCTCTGCAGAAGCCCAGGTTATGTACATACCTGGGAAATAACTTAAGTTGGTGGTCTTAAATATGCTCAGAGTGCTAAAGACACCATTGACAAAGAACTAAAGGAAACCAAGAGCATGATGCCTCAACAAATAAAGAATACCAATAAAGAAATAGAGAGCACAGGAAGCAAACAGAAATCCTAGAGCTGAATAATATGATAACTGAAATGAAAATTTCACTAGAAAGGTTTAAGAGCAGATTGGAGCATCCAGAAGAAAGAATCAATGAACTTGAAGATAGGACTGTTGTGATAACAATAATCTGACAACAGCTGGGTGTTGTACAATTCGATTCAATCTAATTCTGACACCAACTACCTGGAGTCAGTATCAGATTCCACAAGCCAAAGGACAATGTCCTCAGTAGACTGCACTTTCTTCAGGCGCCAGCCACAGGGAAGGGGCTGGAGGGTCCCCAGGATACCTGTATTCCTGCCCAGCCAACTAAAATTTGGAGTTTTCCACAACTATGTGGAGTTTGCTTCCCTTCTATAAGTTACTAGAACTCACTGAAAATTTTTTGTACTTACAATTTTAATAAGGAATTACCTAATGAAGCAGGTACATAAGGCAAAGATGGGGGGGGGGTGCAGTTCTAAAGATGATGCAGAGTTTGCTGGCTCTCTCCTTTTGGAGTCTGGGCCCATTATCTTCCCAGCACATCAATAGGAAGCTCCCCTGAGTTTTATAATCTAGAGTTTTTATATGTGTTTCATTACATAGGCATGGTAGATTACATCGTTGGCAACATGTGTGAACTCAATTCTAGCCAAGGCTGAAATTTCCAACCCTCTAAATATGTGGTTGGCTTTTCTGGTGACCAGCTCCCATCTTGAAGCTAATCAAGGGCCCTGTCATGTGTTACCCTATGGTTCAGACACTATGGTCACTCAGGAAATTCCAGAGGTTTTTAAAGTTCTGTGCGAGGAACTGGGGACAAAGTCCAGATATCTTCTTTATTATATAAAAATAGGTCAATTGAGTTTATCCAGTATGAGTAGGACAAAGGAAAAAGATTGAAGTGGTGCTTAGGTGGCTCAATCAGTTAAGTGTCCAACTTCAGCTCAGGTCATGATCCATGGTTTGCAGGTTCAAGCCCTGCATTGGGACTGCACTGACAATTTGGAGCCTGGTGCCTGTTTCAGATTCTGTGTCTCCCTCTCTCTTTGCCCTTCCCCGTTACACAGAAGTTCTCAATAAAATACTAGCAAACCATATCCAGTAGCATGTGGGATGCGTATTACCATTACCAAATGAGGTTTATCCCAGAAGTGTAATACAAAAAAATCAAAACAATATACCACACTCTCAAAAATAAACAAATATTAAAAATTTTTTAAAAAGAGGGAGGCGCCTGGGTGGCTCAGTTGGTTAAATGTCCGACTTTGGCTCAAGTCATGATCTCATGGTTTGTGAGTTCAAGCCCTGCATTGGGCTCTGTGCTAACAGCTCAGAGCACGGATCCTGCTTCAGATTGTGTGTCTGCCTCTCTCTCTGCCCCTGCCACACTGATGCTCTAACAAACATTTAAAAAATTTTAAAAACTACACCACATTAATAGAACAAAGGTGGGGCGCCTGGGTGGCTTAGTCGGTTAAGCGTCCGACTTTCGCTTAGGTCATGATCTCGCGGTTCGTGGGTTCGAGCCCCGTGTCGGGCTCTGTGCTGACTGCCAGCTCAGAGCCTGGAGCCTGTTTCAGTCTGTGACTCCCTCTCTCTCTGACCCTGCCCTGCTCACGCTGTCTCTCTCCTAGAAATAAAAAAAAAAAAAAAAAATAGAACAAAGGGAAAAAACCATATGACCATCTCAATTAAAGCAGAAAATGCATTTGGCAAAACTCAATACCCTGTTGTGATTAAAAAAAAAAACACTCAACAAACCAGGAATAGAAGGGAGCTTCCTCAACCTGATCAAGGGCTTCAGTGAAAACCCTAAAGGTAACATCATACTCAGTGTTGAAAGACTAAAAGCTCTCACTTGAAGATCAGATAGAAGACAAGAATGCCTGCTTTTGCTACTTCTGTTTCACATTGTGCCAGAAGTTCTAGCCTTTACTAGGGCCTTCCAGGGACACAAAGAGACAAGAGATTTAAGGTGTTGTCAGGCTGGAAAGCCGGGAAAGAGTTGAAGTTTTGGTCTTAACTTTGAAGGTGGTGGAATGAGACCCGCTCACATTATGGAAAGTACTTTGTTTTCTCAAAGTCAGCTGAAACCAAGAGTCAGACACTTACCCCACTGAGCCCCCCAGGCGCCCAGGACTTCCCACTTTGATTTTCCTTCATATTAGTGCAATTTTGTCATTTTCTCCTTTTGGACATTTTTTTTTTACAGCTTTACTGAGGTCCCCTTGTCATAGAACAAACTGCACATATGTTAAGGGGACAATTTGGTAAGTTTTGACCTCTGTACACATTCACAAAACCCTCATCACAATCGTAATGAGCATTTGCACCAAATATTTCTTTGTCCTCCTTTACTATTTTTCCCTGACTTTTCTCACCCAAAAGCAACCAGTGAGCTAGCTGCTTTCTGTGTCTATCATTTAGTTTATCGTTCCTTGAATTTTATATAAAGGGAATTATACAATATATAGTCATTTTCAGCTGGCTCACTTAGCATTTACTCACGCTGTTGCATGCATCAATAGTTCTTTCCTTTTTTATTACTGAGTAGTATTCCTTTGTTTGGACATACCACAGTGTGTTTATCCATTTACTTGCTGATGCGCATCTGGATTAACAGTTTGAGGTTTACCAATAAAGCTCCTGTGAACATTCACACAGAGGCCATTTTGTGGACACATTCTTCCACCTCTCTGGGGTAAACACCTAGGAGTGGAATGCAGGTGGGTATGGGATGGGGTGAGGCCACAGACTACCGACAGGGTTGACGGATGGGTCTCCCATGCTATGGGAACAGAACGTCCTCTTTACTGTTCTACAAAACTGTAAAGAAGTTCAGGTTCCTCATCTGCATAAATACCTGACTGAGCTCTGGGGAGTGTGAATGTGCATTTTGCCCAGTCAACCCCATGATTACCCTCTTCCCTGTAGATACAATCTGTTCCTTCCCAGGGTTCACACCAATCTTCTGCTTCAAGCACAGATGAATGTAGTCATCAAAAAATTAAGCGAACCATACAAAATGTACACAATATAAGCTACTGGAGCAGAGAGAACAGAAGTTATCTTTGTATCATCTTTTACCTTTTTAAAAAAATGTTTATTTTTGAGAGAGAGACACACAGAACACGATCAGGGGAGGGGCATAGTTAGAGGGAGCCACAGATTCCAAAGCAGGGTCCAGGCTCCGAGCTGTCAGCACATTGCCCAACACTGGGCTTGAACCCATGAACTGTGAGATCATGACCTGAGCAGAAGTCAGAAGCTTAACCTACTGAGCCACCCAGGTGCCCCTAGTCTACATTTAATCTACTCTTTCCCACCACTGAATTTTTTTTTTTAATGTTTTATTTATTTCTAGAGGAGAGAGGAGACAGCGTGAGCAGGGGAGGGTCAGAGAGAGAGGGAGTCACAGACTGAAACAGGCTTCAGGCTCTGAGCTGGCAGTCAGCACAGAGCCCGACGCAGGGCTCGAACCCACGAACCGCGAGATCATGACCTAAGCGAAAGTCGGACGCTTAACCGACTAAGCCTCCCAGGCGCCCCTGGCCACTGAATTTCTAACCTTTCTTCTTCAGTTGTTTCCAGAACACAGCACATAATTGTTGTTTGAACCATATCAGAGACGTGAGATGAAGGAAAAGCTCCCACTCTTCTTTCACCTTTCTTGTAGCTCTTTGCCAACAGGAATCATTGTTTATCTGAGGTGGTCTGGATTCCAGGGCCCTGATAAAGCCATATTTATTAGCAGATTAAGAACTTCTGTAAATTAAGGGAGAAGAAAAAAAGACCCGCACGCTCATAGGAAAAACTGGGCGAAGGACATAAACAGTTTATAGGAAAAAAAAAAATCAAATGGCCCTTGAATGTATAAAATGATGCTCAATGTCACTCCTGGTAAGATGCAAACTAAAAGCACCCTGAGATGTGGCTTCTTCCTATCCAACTCAGCTAAAATCCAGACGTTTCTCAACATTCTCTGTTGACAAAGGCTATGGGGATATAGTGATCCTTATATATCTCTGGGGAGTGTACAAGGGTATTTTGGCTATATTATGAAAATAACCAATTCAATTTGACCCAGCAAGTCCGGTTATGAGATTTCTATCCCTGAAGACATACGTGCCCACATGTGAAATACCACATGGGAAATGAAATGTGACGCTGTTTATACATGAGAAACAGACATTTCTTATTAGACTTGCCTGCTCCCTGCTTCAAGGCTAGAGCCATAAATACTTCTAATGTGGCTCAAATCGCAAGCTGTGGAGAAAACCAGAAAAGTAGGTAACGCAGGGATACAGACAGTAGACTACTGGGGGGTGTTGCTCATTCCCTGACGCATGCACACGGCAAATACTTATTACGCACTTACTGTATGTCAGGCTGTTCTCGGCTTTAGAGTTGTGACAGTGACTAAGATCAGTATCTTGCCCTGAAGGGTAATTTTAATGAGACAAACAATAAGCACGTTAAGTACATATATAATGTTGACACCATTTGTAACAGCAAAGGACTAGAAATAACCTAAGGGTCTACCTCTAGGGTGCTGGTTAAATAAACTACACTGAATAGCCACACAGTGGAATATCATGTGACCCTAAAATTAAAAAAAAAAAAAAAGAGGAAAGCTTTCATTGTAGAAATGGAAGTACCTCTAGGATATATTGTTAAATGAAAACAAGCAAGATGATACACAGTGGGTGCTACCATTTGTGTAAGAAATGGTAGAAATAAAAATATATTCATATTTCCTTATTGCTGCTTGAAGAAAAAACTGGAAGGCCGCAGAGGACTATGGGCAAGTGTGGTTGGGGGTAAGGGTGTTGTCTGGTGATAAGACCAGAAGCCTGATTTAGCGATGTTCAACTTTCCATATAGGGTTGCTTTTTTTTTTTTTTAAACAAAATATAAATAAAACCTTATTTTTTTAAAGTCTTTAAATTCCAATTAGTTAACATACAGTGTAATATAGGGTGCAGCTGTCCAATATAGTGATTCAACACTTCGTACATCACCCGGTGCTCACCACAAGGGCCCTCCGTAAGCCCCATCACACATTTCACCCATCCTCGCGCCCACCTCCCCTCTGGTAACCATCAATTGTTCTCAAGAGTTAAGTTTCCAGTCTTTTTTACCCCGATCATCATTTGTTTCTGAAATTCCACGACTGAAATCATGTTATTTTTCTCTTTTTCTGGTTAGCATAATACACTCGAGCTCTATCCATGTTGTCACCAATGGCAAGAGTTCACTCTTTTGGATGGCTGAGTAATATTCCATCGTATCTTCTTTATCCATTCATCAGTTGATGATTGGGCTGTTTCTGTAATTCTGCTATCACTGATAATGCTGCTATAAACATCAGAGTGCATGTATCCCTTCAAGTTGGGATTTTTGTATCCTTTGGGTAAATAAATACCTAGTAGTGAAATAGCCCTACAACTGTATTTTTGCGTGTGGTGATGATTTATAGGAGCCAGTCTGCATGCAGGAGAAAAATACCTAACTCCGCTGTTTTCATTTAAATTTCATGACTTCAAACCTCAAATGGCCCTTAATGCCACCTGATAATCACACTGTATTTTCCAGTCCATTAACACTGCTACTCTTTTCCAGTTTCACACCTTCTCCTCTGACCTCCAACCCCCGTTCCTCATCTTACCCTCAGTTAGGACCTTGCCTCCTGCTTCTCTGAGAAACTGGCAGTTTCCAGAGCCTCACAACCACCGTACCTTGCCAAGCTGAAGATGAACGATTCCCATGTTCCTTTACCTCCTCTACTTTCCTGCATCAACCCACCTCGGGCTTTCTTGCTTTATTTAGTTTCCATAAACTGTTTTGTATTTTGGGTTTTCATGTTCTCTAGTCTTTTCTAAATGGAGGCATTCTTACATGTTCTTTTCTTCCTTTCTTTAGCTTAGCTTTACATTAGTCATGAATGAGTATTCCAAGCATTCCCCGTGTGTGCAGTATCTCACTGAATGCATAATATACCACAATTACCCATTCCATATGCAAGCATTTGGGTTACTTCTACTCGGGGCTATTACAAACAATGTTGCAATGAATTCTCTTGTGCACATTATCATGGCACTTATGAGGACCCTTCGGAGTTTATAATAATGGAAATAATGAATCATACGCTTCTTTATTATTATTTAAAAAAATTTTTTAGAAGTAGGCTTCATGCTCACCACAGACCCCAACGTAGGGCTTGAACTCATGACCCTGAGATCAAAACCTGAACGGAGATCACGAGTTGGATGCTTAACCAACTCAGCCACCCAAGCACCCCCAGGCTTTATTTATTTACCTTCAAACTGTTATTTATTTACTACAAACTTTTCCAAAATGGCTGCACAAGTTGACATTCTCGCCAGCCGTGTGTAAGAGTTCCTGTTATTTCAAATCCTGGACAACACTTGATATTCCTTTAATTTTTAATTTTGGTGACTCTGCTTCATTGTTCACTTCTCCTGACTGTAAAAGTAATGCAAATCCACTGTAATTTTTTCAGCAAACACAGAAAAGCATAGAGAAGTAAAAACTGTCAATAATACCACCACTTAGAAGCATCCACTATTAACATATCTTCTTTCAGACTTTCTTCTCTGTATGTGCTCGTGGTTCTTAAACTCCCGGAGGTGCTTTGGGGAGCGGCAGTGAATTCACAGGCACGTTTCAAGAGATTTTCCATTTTCAAGGGGAACGATGATGTTTGACATCTGTCAGACTCCGTGCAGACTACGAGCTGAAGGCACGTCACGATGCCAGCATTAGATTGCGTTGTTCATCCGAAGTGGGCTGGATCCCAGGGCCCAGATGAAGCCATATTCATCAGTGATAATAAATTTTTGACGAAGTCACATTCTGGCACAGCTGGGTGTTTCACAGCTGCAATGTTGTGTGAAAATTGATGTGAAATAGATAATAAGGGTGACACTATGTACCCTTTTGAGAAGTTGTGCAGTGCCTCATGGGCACAAATATCCCCTGAATAACTGTCGGTGGTTTCTTTAAATAATGCGAAAAAATGCTATTTTTTTCCAATTTATATGTATTATTTCCTTTAAACAGCTACTAAATTGTTAGGATAGAATTATGAAGTTGTTTAGACCTAACTAATTAGTAAGAGCTACTAGGTATTTCTCTTGGACTAGGGGCACCATGAAAAAAAAACACTAAGGGTACCATGAGCCAGAAAAACCCAAAGAAACGCTGGCAACCATGCTCTTCAAGAAAAAGATCTGGGATCGCACTGTGACACTCTGGCTTTCAAAGTGTCGTAGAGTCTTCATCAAGCTGTGAATGAAACCTTTGTCCGGAGTCAACAGAAGACAGAGGTGCCTGATAGAATCTTTTGTGTCTGCCTAAATTCATGTTTCTATTACAATGTTTCTTTTTTGTCTACGACGATTTCTGCCTTGAAAAGTTCACTACTTCATGGCCTTCTACTATATTCTCTTAGTGCGAGGAGGAGTAAAAATTTTTACAATTCTTTTTTTTTTAAATTTTTTTAAATGTTTTTTATTTATTTCTAGGAGAGAGAGAGAGAGACAGCGTGAGCAGGGGAGGGTCAGAGAGAGAGGCAGTCACAGGCTGAAACAGGCTCCAGGCTCTGAGCTGGCAGTCAGCACAGAGCCCGACGCGGGGCTCGAACCCACGAACTGCGAGATCATGACCTAAGCGAAACTCGGACTAAGCCACCCAGGTGCCCCTAAAATTTTTACAATTCTTTACTGTGTCTTTTTGAGAGAGTGCAAGCAGGGGAGGGGCAGAGAGAGAGGGAGACAGAATCTGAAGCAGGCTCTAGCCTCCGAGCTGTCAGCACAGAGCCCGATGTGGGGCTCGAACCCATGAACTGTGAGATTATGACCTGAGCTGAAGTCAGACGCTTAACCGACTGAGCCACCCAGGCAACCGGGGTCAATTTTTGTAAAGAAATATCTTTCTTGTCATCTTGTAAAAATGAGATCATTGTCTTTTTAACTTTTAAGCAATGCAGAACTGTACACAGAGAAAAATCTAGACTCTTCAACTCCGAAGTAACCACTTAGGGCTGACATTTGGTCAATATGATTCTAGACATCTCTCATACATACTTACATACATACGCACATACATACATTCATACAAAGAACAGAAAGTAAATGTTTATAAACAAATATATTATCTACAGTACTATTTTTTAAAACATTTTTTTAATGTTTATTCACTTTTGAGAGATGGAGAGAGACAGAGGGCAAAAGGGGGAGGGGCAGAGAGAGAGGGAGACACAGAATCCAAAGCAGGCTCCAGGCTCTGGGCTGTCAGCACAGAAGCTGATGCGCCGCTCAAACTCATGGACGGAGAGATTATGAACGGAGCCGAAGTCTGACGCTTAAGTGACTGAGACACCCATACCGTACCATTTTTTTTAAAGCAAATTTAATACCACTTAACCCTGGGAAGGAACACACAGTATCTACGGTGAATAGGGTATTCCTGCGGTCGACTGGGCAATGCACATTCACACTCCCCAGAGCTCAGTCAGGTATTTGTGCAGATGAGGAACCTGAAGTCTACAGTTGTGTAGAAATCCCAGACCATGGGAGACACATCCATCACCCCGATCAGCAGCCGGTGGCCTCAGGCCGTCCCATACCCCCCTGCATTCCGCCCCTCAGTGTTTACCCCAGAGAAATGGAAGAACGTGTTCCCCAAGTTTCCATTGGTTTTTGTCTCTCTGTTGTTTGGGGGCTTTCCTAGACACCTCCTAGGTAAGGTCTGAGACCTACGGTTCCATCGTAATCTCCTGGTATCATACAGGCGCTCTGCTGATGTGACGGTTAACGTGTGAGGGACAGAGAATTCTCTGGTTCGACGATATGGCCTCAGTCTTTTAAAGAGCCTATGTCGGGGCGCCTGGGTGGCTTAGTCGGTTAAGCGTGTGACTTTCGCTTAGGTCATGATCTTGCGGTTCGTGGGTTCGAGTCCCGCGTCGGGCTCTGTGCTGACTGCCAGCTCAGAGCCTGGAGCCTGTTTCAGTCTGTGACTCCCTCTCTCTCTGACCCTCCCCTGCTCACACTGTCTCTCTCTCTCTCTCCTAGAAATAAAAAATAAATTAAAAAAAAAGCCTATGTCTCTGGACTGTTCCCTTCCTACTTTTACTGACTGCTTCTCAGTTTCACCCCGTCTCCTAGGAGGGAGAGGGAGTGGAGTTGGGTATTTCAGTGCCCCCGTGTAGAAGGCTGGTGGTGCTGGAGTCTGGGATTTCCCTTCTGCCAGGTTAGGTTCTGTTAAAACCCAAGGTAGTTGGCCTCTGATCCAAGTTTCCCTTGAGGGTGGGCTTTGGTGAAACAGCACAGAATGCTCTGGGCGTATTTTTAAATGGTTCCACTTCCCTTACCTCCTGTAGAAGCAGGTCACAATTTTTCTCTGATCCACACCCTGGGAACTTGATGCGGCCCTGAAGATAAAGTTCCTAGAGTGTGGGGCCCACCCATGACAAGATCCCCTGGAGACTTTGAACTCTGAAACTTGTCCACAGTTAAGTCTCCAGCAATTTGTCAATTACAGCTGAAGTTTTTCGTGTTACTGCCTCCCGACGCATCTGGTCTAAGCGGTATCTTCCTGTCTTTTCATTTTGGGGGGGTGGGCAGCAGTTATTCTTGTGACCTCAACTCTTTGACGGATCTAACAAGAATGGTTGATATTCAGTCTGTTCAGGCATTCGCTCTGATATTGGGATAACCATGTCCACAGTTCCTGGTACAATAGCTTCTAAATTCCTTGGATTTTCCTAAGTAATGGGGGTGAGTTTGTTATTCATGATGAGCCTCTTTCAACCCTACCTGAGCTTATGCTACTAAAGTCACTTGTGGGGGCGGGGGGGGGGGGCAGATAGCTTCAGGAAAGACTAACAGTATGATTTGGGGGTTGGAACTTGCAGTCCCGCCCCCCAACCTCCAGCAAGGGGGGAGGGGCTCCAAACACCAAAGGCCTGTGATTGAATTGATCACACCTCTGTAACAGAACCTTCATAAAAACCTCTCAACAGATTTGGAGAACCTCTGGATTGGTGAACAAACACATCGGTGCTGTGAAGGGGGACATGCCCAGAGTGAGGGCATGACACCTCGGAGCACCATCACCCCTGCAACCTTCCTCAACGCACCTCTTCCATTTTTCCGTTCCTGAGTGGTACCCTTTATGACAAGCCAGTAGTCCTGTGTAAAAGCATTCTTCTGAGTCCTATGAGCGGTTCTAGCAAATGATCGAATCCAGGAAGTGGGTCATGAAAACCTCCAACTGACAGTGGGTCAGTCAGGAGTTGTCTTGTCGGCCTGGCCTTGCACTTGGGTTCTGAGGTCCAGGTCAGTCTTGTGGGCCTGAGCCCTTAACCAGGGAGACTGACACTGACCCTGGGTACTTGGTGTCAGAATTAAATGGAACCACCGGACCTCACAGTTGGTGCTGGGAAACGGGGAGACTGGTTGTTGGTGGAGAAAAACCCACACGTTTGGTGTCGGAGGTGACAAAGCAGCATTAAGTTCTCGTGTTCTTGGCTAAGGATGGGGGTGGTGACCAACAGCCTCCTTACATGTTACACGGGAAACAGTCTTCGATTTAGGTTTTGACTTCTGCTATAAGAGTTTAAGATTCCAAGAGTACTTAATTTTTTTTCTTATCATGTGGCGATGGATTCTTAGATATAACAAAAGCAGGAGCAATCGGAAAAAAAAAGATAAACTGGGCTTCATCAAAATGAAAAGCTTTTTCTGTGGAACAGAGGACACCATCAAGAAAGTGAAAACCCAGCATACGGGATGGGAGAAAATATTCACAGACCTTACATCTCACAAGACTCTAATGTCCAGGATAAATACATATAAACATTTACAACTCAGCGATACAAAGACAACTCAATTTAAAAATGGTAATAATTTTTTTTGGTGATTTTCTTTCTATTTGGGCTGCTCAAACCCCACATAGAGGCCCTAAAAATCTGCTTGGAGGGGAGGTAACTGCCAGCATCTGGGTTGTCAAGCAGCAGAAAAGAACAGAGATGGATTCTTTAATAGGAAAGTTGCCACACAAAAATGTGTTCAAAGTCCCAAAACTAAAGGTTACCATTTGGATAGATTTTATAGTATCATTAGCACACATTAAAAAAAAAAAAAAAATTCTGAGAGACATCGTAAGTGCGGGAGGGATAGAGAGAGGGGGAGACACAGAATCCAAAGCAGGCTCTATGCTCCAAGCTGTCAGCACAGAACCCAAAGTGGGTCTTGAACTCATGACGTGTGAGATCACGACTGGAGCCAAAGTCGTACGCTTAACTGACCGAACCACCCAGGCGCCCCCTCATTAGCACACGTTTTCGATTTTAAGGTATTTATTTTAGAAAAACTTACATGGCAATACCTGAGACAGCACTTGAACAGGCACTTAATACACACTGACAAGATCAAATACGTTAACAGAGAAATACAACCCAAACTGGATCAGCAATCAAGTTTAGAGGGCAATGAACTTTCCCGAAAGAAAGAAGATATTCAAGGTAAGAGCGGAAAATGCTTAGGGCAGGGAAAATCAAATCTACAGACTTAAAACCCATGATAGAGTTAACGTTTATGAGAAACTTAGACTTATAACTCCTTTCGTGATCTCCATCAGCACAGTGCAGATTCTCGGGATAACAGAAAACATTCCCGATATCCTTTCCACCCACAGTGAAGAGACAAACCACTGTGCGCACAACAGGGTAACCTCCCAGCCTCATACATCATGATAATTATCACGTCTAGTGTGTCGGCGGCTGATAATTCTTGTTTTGGCCCCGGTCACTGAAAGACTCTTATGAAAATTCCCACTAAAAGAGCAGCAACTGCAACAGCAAGAGCCATTCCACGATAGAAAATCAGCTGCCTCACGGTCAAAACACCCCCAACGGTGGCCACTGGGTACTGGCTGTATTCTTCTAGTCCCATTAGCTGGACGGTTGGGCTCTCTGATCGGACGGTATCGGGTAAAGTCGTTCCATCGGTTACTTCTTTTTCCAACACAGGCAGATCTAATTGCAGAGAAGAGTGGAATAGACGCTTAGGTGCGGGGTTGAATAGGGGGATATTACGGGAAGTTGCAAAGAATGCTTCGTACACAACGGCCATCAATTACTGGCTGCTCTGTGTGAAGTTCCATTAGGAACACTTCACAGGAGAGCCCAGACGGGAGCTGCCCACGTTAACAATGGCAGAGACTAGATTTATTATGCAAGAGAGCAGGCTCTCATAAGCTACGCATCGCTGGCCACACTAAATCTCAGGCTCACGAGGCAGATCAAGTGCACTAGACCGTGTCCCCTGTTACCTGATGGTGCAGGCGTGGTCTCCTCCATCCCTTTCACCCCGGCTCGAACCTGTGCCTGAGAACAAGGGGCACATAAGTGGACAGAGCGTTAAAGTCAGGGCAGTCTAGTACTCGTCTTAAAACTTCACGCAGGTCACTGCCGGGACCGCTGCTAAAGGCTTCCGACATCTAGCACCGTCCTTTCTGGGACTGAAATGCTGGTGACGACAGGATGTCACACTCGACAACCACTCTTCTCCCCAGTGCTCCGCTCGCCATAATGTGAAAAGCTACTTGCTGGTCTAGTCGCAAATTTAACACAGCTTTTGCCCCGTGCACGTTAGCGTTCTGAAGCCCTGATACGAGCAATAAAGTCTAAAGACAAATGGTTATCCTGTGAAGACAGTGTGCGGCCCGACCTGACGCCCTGTGCGCCGCACTCCCGCCATCATAAGTCACACTCTGATCCTGAAGACCCCTCACATCACAGGGAGGAAAGCCAAAGCCATGAGAAACCAGGACAAAAGGGAAGCAGTGACGCTTTGTGCACCTGAACTCGTCTTCCCGGCTCCTTGCCAGTTACCCCGGCCCTAAGCCGACCCCCCTCCTCCCCGTCTCCAGCCTGGACACCATGAACGGGGCTCCCAGTTCAACACGGCGTCGCCCACTGAGTCCAGACCCCGACCTCCCCCCGCAGGTACGGTTCTGCCCCCGGGACTCCCCACCGATCCCAGCTGCTCAGCATATGGACACGTGGCCCAAAAACGTTGGCCCAGAGAGGCTAAAAACAGGTAACAAATCAGTATCAATAGGGAAGGAACTACTAGTTTTCTAAGGACTGTTCTACCAAAACAGCAAAATATTTGTACGCGGGTCGCTGTGGTTGCGGAGCCTCGTTAGCGGGGGCCACGCTGGCTGCACGCTCACAGGACACTGTGCAGACACGGCACGTTCTCTGCCCCCGGCGCTCACGTCAGACCCTTTCCGTGGCTCAGAGGGAGTCGCGCTGCCAGGGCCGCTCTCAGCATCTGACCCTCGAAGATTCCGGCGCCCGGGCCCAGGCAAGAGCCGCGCGGTTACCTGCTCTGCAGCTCTGCTCCAGTCTGTCCTCCAGACCAGTGCCAGGTAGAAAAAGGCTTGAAGGAAGACACACACTATCAATCCAGACCAGAGACCTGGGGACGGAGGAGAGAGGCAGGGCTCAGGCCACCTTCCGCTATGTTCCCGTCATCACGAACGTTCTTCTGAAACTTCCGGATCTACAGCAGGAGCTTCACTTAAAATACCTCCCCTGAAAACTGACATCATTATGGACCAGGATGAGACTCAAGCCCCCCGTGGGGGGATCAGCGGCAGCCCGTGGACCCATCAACAGTAAACACAGCACAAGCCCGTTCGCCGCTTCGCACGCTGATGGGCCAGGGCGTACTGGCTCTGTGCCAGGCGGCGTTTGAGGTGCGGGGTCTCAGACAGACGCGCCCGGGTGACGAGATCAGCGCCCTCCTGGGGCTTCCGTGCTACCGGGGGGCCAGCAGCACAAGGAAGCCAACGTGACGGCGGGAAGGGGGACGAAGGCCACAGGCCACGAGAGACACGGGGCACAGCCCTGGAGCGATGACCTCCAGCCTAGGGCGGGGAGACGGGCAGGGGGCTCACTCTCAAAAAAAATACACATTCAAAAAGAAATTCGCTGTTACTGAAGGCTACAGAAAATACAGATGTGAATACATGTGCAGAACACGTGTACAACTTACCCCAAAAGCACATGATAGATTATTTTGCACAATTCTTTTTTTTTATTATTTTTTTAATGTTTTATTTATTTCTAGGAGAAGGAGGGAGAGAGAGAGAGAGAGAGAGAGATAGCGTGAGCAGGGGAGGGTCTGAGAGAGAGGGAGTCACAGACTCTCAAACAGGCTCCAGGCTCCGAGCTGGCGGTCAGCAAAGAGCCTGACACGGGGCTCTAACCCACAAACCGCGAGATCATAACCTAAGCGAAAGTGGGATGCTTATTTTGCAGAATTCTATACATTTAGAATCATGATAAAGTATATAATTTCCAAAAAAAACTGCTAAAGGAGGGAGACAACATGCACAACCATGGAAGCAAACTATCTTGGGTTCAAACCCTGTCTCATCACATATTACCTGCGGGACAAATTACTTAAGCTCTTCGAGTTTTAGCTTCTTCATGTTAAAAATGGAACCAGTGAGACATCACATGTTATGTGGTCATAATCTAAACTTAAATGACATTGTATCTACAAAAGATCAGCATATATCTGATAAAAGCTCTTGATGAATACTACCTCACAATGTGATTTTCAGTTTTTACATTTTTTTAAACTTGAAAATAAAAGTACTGTAGAAGAACATAGAAGAATGTTATTAAAATCCTATTGGAGACGTTCTTGCTATAATAATAGGGCAAGAAAAAGGAAATAAAAGGCATTAAAATGAAAAAGGCACGCAAGAATATACAATGGGGAAAAGAAAAGTCTTTTTTGAGGTGCACCTAGCTGGCTCAGTCAGTAGAGCATGTGACTCTTTATCTTGGGGTTGGAACTTCGAGCCCCACATTTGGTGTAGAGATTCCTTAAAAATAAAGTCTTAGAAAGAAAAGACGTTTTTAATAAGTGGTGTTGGGAAAACTGGACAGCTACATGAAAATGCATGAAACTAGACCACTTTCTTCTACCATACACTAAAATAAACTTAACATGGATTTAAGGCCTAAATGTGAGACCCCCTCAAACCATAAAACTTCCAATAGAAAACATAAGCAGTAATCTCTTAGACATATTTATCGGTATAAAAACAAAAACAAACTCTTGGGACTATACCAAAATAAAAAGCTTTATTAGTAGCAAAAGAACCCATCAAAAAACCAAAAAGGTAATCTACTGAATGGGAGAAAATATTTGTAAATGATATATCTGATAAGAAGATAAAACCTCCCATAATATTAAAAAAAAAAAAAAAAAGAAAGAAAGAGTTGGCAAGGCTATGGAGACAAGGGACCGTCACGCACTGCTGGTGAGAACACAAATTTGTGCAGCCACTCAGGGACACAGTCCGAAGCTTCTTCCAAAAAGTAAAAATAGAACTATCATATGATCCAACAATCCCACTCTTGGGTATTTACCCAAAGAAAATGAAAACACTAATTCAAAAAGATATATGCACCCCTGTGTTTGCTGCAGCATTATCTGTAACAGCCAAGATATAGAAGTAACCCAGTGTCCGTCAATAAATGGATAAAGAAGTTGTGATATATATACACACAATGGAATATTACTCAGCCATTAAAAAGAATGAAACCTCGCCATTTACAACAGCATAGACAGAGACAGCATAATGCTAAGCAAAATAAGTCTGATTATTACAAACACCAGATGATCTCACTCATATGCGGAACTTAAGATAGGAAACAAATGAGCAAAGGAAAAAAAAGCAAAAAATAAACTAAGAAATAGACTCTTAACTACAGAGAACAAGCTGATGGTTACCAAGGGGAGGTGAGTTAGAGAGATGGGGGAATAAGTGATGGAGATTAAGGAGCGTACTTATCATGATGAAAAAAATAAAATTTTAATTTAAAAATTAGAAAAGGAGTAAAATTACTTATGACACGATCCTATATATAGAAAATCTTTAAAAATCCACACATAGGGGCACCTGGGTGGTTCAGTCTGTTGTGTCTGACTTTGGCTCAGGTCATGATCTCATAGTTTGTGGGTTTGAGCCCTGCGTTGGGCTCTGTGCTGACAGCTGAGAGCCTGGAGCCTGCTTCAGATTCTGTATCTACCGTTCTCTCTCTGCCTCTCCCTGGTTTGTGCTTTATCTCCCAAAAATAAATTAATAACTTAAAATAATTTTTTTAATCCACACACAAAAAATACTACAGCTAATAAATTCAATAAACTTAATGCACTCAATACACAGAATCAGTTGTGTGGTTTTTTTTTTAATTTATTTCTAGGAGAGAGAGAGAGACAGTGTGAGCAGGGGAGGGTCAGAGAGAGAGAGGGAGTCACAAGCTGAAACAGGCTCCAGGCTCTGAGCTGGCAGTCAGCACACAGGCCAATGCGGGGCTCGAACCCATGAACCGCGAGATCATGACCTAAGCAAAAGTCGGACGCTTAACCAACTAAGCCACCTAGGCGCCCCAGTTGTGTTTTACAATACCATTGATGAACAATCTGAAAAGGAAATTAAGAAAATAATTCTAGGGGCGCCTGGGTGGCTCAGTGGATTAAGCATCTGACTTCGGCTCAGGTCATGATCTCATGGCTGTCGGTTCGAGCCCCACGTCGGGCTCTGTGGTGACAGCCAGCTCAGAGCCTGGAGCCTGTTTCAGATTCTGTGTCTCCTTCTCTCTCTGACCCTCCCCTGCTCACGCTGTCTCTCTCTCTCTCAGAAATAAATAAAACATTTAAAAAAAAAAAGGAAGAAAATAATTCTACGGGCGCCCAGATGGCTTAGTCAGCTGAGTGTCTGACTCTTAATTTCAGCTCACGTCATGATCCCAGGATCATGGGATCAAGTCCTATTCCAGGCTCTGCGCGGAGCATGGAGCCTGCTTAAGATTCTCTCCCCTCCTCCCCACCCTCCCTCCATCTCCTACTTGTTTTCATTCTAAAATAACAATAAAATAATTGTACTCACAATAGCATCCAAAAGAATAAAACATCTAGGAATAAATTTAACCAAGAAGGTGAAAAACATTTAAAACTACAAAACATTGCTATAAGAAATTAAAAACTAAATAAATGGAAACCCTATGTTCATGGACTAGAAGACTTAAGACTGCAATATTCTTTCCAAAGCAATCTGTAGATTCAATGCAATCCTGATAAAAATTCTAACAGTTTTTCTGCAAAAACAGAAAACGTAACCTTAAAATTCATATGGAATCCAAGGGTCCCCAAATAGCCAAAACAAAATTAAAAAAGGGGTTCCTGAGTGGCTCAATCAGTTAAGTGTTTGACTTTGACTCAGGTCATGATCTCGTGGTTTGTGGGTTCGAGCCCTGTGCCGGGCTCTGTGCTGACAGCTCAAAGCCTGGAGCCTGCTTCCAATTCTGTGTCTCCCTCTCTCTCCGCCCGTCGCTCAAGCTCTGTCTCTCTCAAAAATAAACAAACATGGAAAACAAAAAAGAACAAAGTTCAAAACTTACTACACCCCTACAGTAATCCCAAGCAGAGTGGTGATGGTATAAGCCAGAAAGGGAGAACAGTGAAGTAGAACAGAGAGCCCAGAAATAAACTCCTACATCTCTGGCCGACTAATTTTTGACAAGCATGCCAAGATCATTCAGTGGGGAAGGAATCGGTTTTCAGCAAATGGTGTTCACTTCACCTAGGTAATTCATCACATTTCAGGTCAGAGGCTAACGCATTACCAACTTAGGGCAAGCCACTTCCGGTAAGTCTGTCAGACTCAGACGTTCCCTCCAACCAATGACAGGTGCTCACAGGACCCCGTTCTTCTCGCCTGCAGTACTGACCCCAAAAGGAATTACTGTGTAATTAATCTTGGTCCCATCTTGAGAGAAACTGATTCCACAGAGGCTACTTATCAGTCAACTATTTTTTTTTAAAGCTTATTTATCCTTGAGAGAGAGAGAGTTAGAAACCATGAAGGGAAGTGGGAGAGAGAATGCCAGGCAGGCTCCACACCACCAACGTGGACCCCGATGTGGGCTCGAACTCCTAAACAGTGAGATCATGACCTGAGCCGAAATCAAGAGTGGGATGTTCAGCCGCCTGAGCCCCCCAGGCGTCCCTTCAGTCAGCTCATTTATCTCTCAAACAGTTTATCTTAATAGGATAAATGAGATTTGAGGTTGGTCACCAAGGAATCAAAAACATACCTATTATCCCCAGTTTAGAAGCAAACATCAGAGATACTCCAATGGGAAAGCCAAAAACGTAATAACCAATGGCATTCATGACAGCCCCAATCTTCTGTTTTCCTGTCCCTCGTAGGATTCCACCACAGGTGCCCTAAAGAGAGGAACAGTAAACCCAACGTTATAGCCCATCCTCACGTCAAGTTCGGGATACTATGTTAACACATCCCAGGTTCGGATATGAAGACAAGAACTGTACATGACATGAGAGATAGGAAACCCCATCAGGTAACACTACTTAAATCTTTGTTTGAAAAGATTTTTCAATAAAAAAAATTTAAGGTTCACTGATGGAAATCTCAAGCAGAAACTAGTCTAATATCATGGCTGAAAAATACGAATGCGATCAAGGGCTTCAAAGACGCCCAGCATCAGAGTGGTGACAATCATCTTGTTCTCTTCCACACTGTTCTGACCACAGCAGTATTTGATCGTGGATACCACACCTTCGGAGTGCTGGTAGTGAAACAGAAGAAATTCCTTGGTGGAAAAAGAAAATGAGAAAAAGAAAGATGACCTAGAAATGATGTCTTGAAGGCTAACTACTGAAATTGGGAAGAAGCCTCAAGGGATGATTCCAGGGTACAGCAGAAAGGTCTTCAAATTCCTATAAACCTACAGAAGATCAGCCTGGAGAAAGACTTTTTACGGGTCAGACTTAACTCCAAGAAGGTGTCCTGGCCGGCCCTGGACCATACAATAGACACAGACCTGATCATGTGGCTAGGATGTCACATAGGACATTCAGGCCCCAGGTAAAGAGGAGGTCAGAGAACTCTGGTCTCTTCCACCTTGAGATGCTATACGTTAGCGTTACCCATCCTTCCCACAAATGGCTAAGAATGCTTGGAGCAAGAACCCTCTCTTCTCCAGGATGAAATCACAGCTATTTAATTCAAAATCTAGAAATGCACAACAAATATGGCTATGCGTATTTGATGGGAGTAAAATCACCGCAGATACTCACTGCAAGGGCATCGAAGAGATGAAAGGGAGCAAAAACAGGCATCACGCGGCTCACAAGGTAAATAATCTCTCTGTTGGAGAAAGAGAAAGTCGTCAGTGAGCCCCGCATTACACTGAAGTGCAGTATGTTAATTACAACTGATCTGACAAAAGCTAACTAGCGGGTCAGTAATTCAGTGGAAACACAGCTTTTCTATCTGACAAAATGTGTATCCAATAAAACCTCACTAATTTAAATTTTAGTAGTTTATTAGGGCAAAAGGGGCATGGTCTAGGCTGTCGCTGTAGAGACCAACTGTTCAAGTTCTGTTTAGGGTATAAAACCGTGCAGGTTGGGGAAAAAAGGTCTCAGCCTGTGGCTGGTAATCTTCTTCTGCAAACGGGAGTCTTCCTCAAAGACGGAGGTGAAGGCCAGTGTTCATACAGGAAATACTGGCCTCATGGATCCTCTGAACTCTGAATATGGTGGAAGATCTGTCTGGGGAGGGACGACAGTGGGGACACTGGGACTCTGGAGAGATAAGGCAGAGCTGGAGGGCTCTAAAGATTTGCACGACGGGGTGCCTGGGTGGTTCAGTTGGTTGAGGGTCCAATTTTGGCTCAAGTCATGATCTCAGAGCTCCTGAGTTCGAGCCCTGCGTCAGGCTGACAGCTCGGAGCCTGGAGCCACCTTCTGATTCTGTCTCTCTCTCTGCCCCTCCTTTGCTCATGTTCTCTCTCTCAAAAGTAAATAAACATTAAAAAAAAAAAAGACCTGTGGTTTGAATACATGAAATGACCATCGTATTCTCCCCAAAGGAAGTTTTCTGCTTCCCTACCATTCACCGTGAAGGAGAAGGTTGCTGGTCAACAGGTACCACAGATACAGACAAAGCTCACAGTCTGCCCTGTCACCAGAGGGGTGTGACCTCTTTGGAACAGACCCACAGGACTGCGAAGTTACCTCAGGTGTACACTATCTCCACTAATCAAAATGAGAACGTAGTCTTTCACTGAAAGGCAGACATTAACCCAGTGTTCACTGGACACTGAAGAAAATCAACTGCGCGCACATGCACACACACACACACAGTATAGACCCAAGCGAGTGTGTAGAACAGCTGACACAAAAGCCAACACGAATTCAAGGAACAAGAAGTAAATGGGGAAAAAAATGGAACAAAAACGAACACTAAAATAAAACATTCTACTCAAAGACTGGATGATGAGATAGATAATGGCAAAATAGTACATTTCGATTCGAAAGATAAAGGTGAGGAGATAACCCAAAACACAGAGACAGAAAACGAGAGAAAAGAGACAAGTCAGATTAATCCAGAAGTTCTGCCATTCATATAAATTCCCCAGAGCTAAAGAAACACCCAGTGCTTTAGACCGAAAGTCTGCAAGTCCACACCAAAGAGAAGAAGAAATATTCACCGATGCCCACACACACGCAAGGACAGAAAGAACACTGAAAGATTTCCAGGAAAAAAAAAAACTCTCCTCCGATGGATAAACAGTCAGATTAGGGTGCGGAGTGTATATCCAGGTGACGTCATGGATGATGATGGGTGGAGGGCGCTCCAAGAATCGGTCCTTTTCCAAAAACAATTACTGAACTAGCCAGAAATGTCAAAACCAACCATTTCACGGCTCTGGACTCCAGCTGAGAGCCTGCAGCAGGTGTGCGTGGTGAAGAACGGGCCCAGGAAGTACCCACGAATTTTCCTGTTGCAGAGAGTAGCCACCGCTTCCCATCCCCTGGTCCCACGGCAGGCAGGTGCTGGGATGGGTGCCTGTGTCCCTGATGTGGCTGATGGGTGGCATGCTGGACAATAAGGATCTTGTCCTCCAAAAATCAGAGTTGGGTGCTTTGATGTCCTTGGCAGGTCACTACGGGACAGTCGCTGTCTCAGCGACCCTCCCCCCCCATGTGGGGGCTGTCCCATAACTGAGAGCGACAGAACTTTTTAAAAATGTTCTTTTCTTATTGGATCAAGACATGTAAGGAAATCTGTCACCACTGGTTCACCGAGGAGACAACAGAAGACACCACACATGATAAGGAACATCGTCTTTGCAAAAAAAAAAAAAAAAAAAAAGCGTTTTGGAAAACTCACTGAGCAAAGAACAGCGATGCTGGGGGAGGGAGGGGGAGAACCGAACCTCCAGAGCTACTTTACAATATTCAAAACGTCACTTCAACACAACATTTCAAAGCATACGAAGAAAGTATGGCCCATTACAGGAAAAAAAAAATTGTCAGAAACCGGCAAATATGGTCACGGTCCAATTTTTTTCCCAGGATTCTAGACATTAACCACAGGCTTGCAGCGACCAGGGGAGCACTTACTCAAGAGAAGTTGCTGAGTCTTGGTAATGACAGTGATATCAGCCTGCAGGGTTTCCACGGGCTGAGGACCACCACCCGGCTCCCAGCTCAGTGACCTTGAGAAACAGTCTATTTCCAAGACCGCGGGAGGAAGGAGGAGCTGGACTTTTGCAAAGAACAGTTACTAGTCTGCAGACAGACCACCTGTCTGGGTTCCTCAGAAGGCCCCACGTGAAGCGCTGTCTTTAGTTCTCTTGACTCAAACCCGGCCAATGCTCAAGTTGGTCTCTGAGAGATGTTTGCGGGCAAGTGCTTTCAGGTGCTGCCAGTGGGCAAGAGCTGTCATGAACGACAGACTAACCAACAAGCCTGGTGGGAAAGGCTGCGCAGTGACACATCAACAGGGCTTTGAAAGCGCCGACGTGTCCCTGGGAATCTAAAAGGCCACACGTATACACATGACCATATATGTGCTCAAGGAAGACCAGAGAGGGGCTAAGCTCACACCGCTGGCTGAACTTGAGGCTCTGCACAGGCAGGAATGAGGGCCAAGCTGTAAGCTGCCCAGCTGAGGGCCAAAACACGCCCTGAACACACAGAGCCCCTCAGCCAAGGGTGGGAGTGTGTGGGACGCACATATTTAAAGGAGTCTCGGTCCAGTAATACGCGGACCGCCAAGGTAAAGACAGAGAGAGACTTTAGTGGCCACGCCTGACAAAAAATACACACGTTACCAAATTAGTTCACACAAGTCACTAAGCAAACATCAGGTGGCCATAAGAAAAAATCTTGGGGGCGGGAGAGGGTTCTGATTTCCAGAACTGCCACATTATAATGTACACAAAGTACATTTGTGTACTTCTGGTTTTCAACCAAAAATATGAGTCATGTAAAGAAACAAGAAAGTATGGCACTTGTACGGGGGAGAAAAACAATTAATAGAACTGATCTCTGAAGATGCCCAGACTCTGGACTCACTAAGAAAAACCCTTAAGTCGGCTATTTAAAAAAAAAATTTTTTTAATGTTTATTTTTAAGAGAGACAGACACACAGAGTGTGAGCAGGGGATGGGCAAAGAGAGGGAGACACAGCATCTGAAGCAGGCTCCAGGCTCTGAGCTGTCAGTACAGAGCCCAATGCGGGGCTTGAACTCCCGAACTGTGAGATCACGACCTGAGCTGAAATCAAGAGTCGGACACTCAAACAACCGGCCTGGGCGCCCCTCAACTGAATTTTGTTATGGAAGTATTCTGAGGCAACCAGTGCAAATTACTGAAGCTTTTTTTTTTTTTTTAAATTTTTAAAAAATGTTTTATTTCTGAGAGAGAGGGAGAGAGAGAGAGAGACAGCAACAGCGTGAACAGTGGAGGGTCAGAGAGAGAGGGAGACACAGAATCTGAAGCAGCCTCCAGGCTCTGAGCTGACAGTCAACACAGAGCCCAACGCAGGGCTCAAACCCACAAACCGTGAGATCATGACCTGAGCCAAAGTCAGACACTTAACCAACTGAGCCACCCAGGCGCCCCTGAAGCTTTTTCATAAAGAGGATCTGATTTATTCACAAGACACTTCGTGATAGCTAAATAATTACGCAAACAGTTACATAAAATACAATAAAATTCAACCTAAGACTGAGTTGGGGTTTATAAGAATTCTACTCTTTTGACCTGGCATCATGCGTCAGCGTGCTCCGGACTGGGAGGTGCCTTTGTGGTGACGGGGACATTCCATGTGCTTTTTCTGTGTTTCTCCGAGCAGAACCGGCATTGAGCACAAGAGAAACGGCACGCGGGTTTGATAAATAAAGAAATGGCTCCTGGAGGAATGAGGGTGGCCCCCTGGGCTTCCCTCATCCAATTTCACCCAACTGCAGTACCGTGGTCCTCACTCCTGGCGGCCACCTTACGGAGTTCCCGTGAACTACAATACCGCTCGCCTCTCAGAACCAGGGAAGTGCAGTGAAAAAAGAAAGCATAAAATGGAAAACATCTTTCTGGAGGATGGGTACATACCGGTCACTGGTAAATACGTAGGCGATCACATCCTTCAACGCTGAAAGCCAAACGCCCAGCACGATAGCACAGACACCTGGAAAATAGATGCAGCAGCAGGAAGTGGCAGTTGTCCCAAGTGTAATAAAAATCGTGGCACTGAGGGGCGCCTGGGTGGCTTAGTCGGTTAAGCGTCCGACTTTCGCTTAGGTCATGATCTCGCGGTTCGTGGGTTCGAGCCCCGCGTCGGGATCTGTGCTGACTGCCAGCTCAGAGCCTGGAGCCTGTTTCAGTCTGTGACTCCCTCTCTCTCTGACCCTTCCCTG
>NW_024080659.1:2155089-2201010 GCF_003009895.1 Hyaena hyaena | reverse complement strand
AAAAAAAAAAAAAAAAAAAAAAAAAAAAAAACGTTAAAAAAAAAAAAAAAATCGTGGCACTGAAGTCCCCGGGGACACTGGCGTCAACGACTCCAAAAATGTACTAACTCTAAGTGTTTCTTATTACTGTCTGTCGAAAAGAGCAAGGACGTCCTCATTCTGATTCCTTCTAAGGCAGACGCAGGGAAAAGATGCTCAGTGACACGTCACTACAAGTAGAATCTTCTCTAACTGCGCAGATTCCACACCATCAAAACTGCCGGAAGAGGCGGCGTGGCCCAGGGACACGGAGCGTCAGTCCCACAGGCTTTGGTCAGAAAACCAGCCTGCGTGTGATAACGGTCTGAAAATTTCTCAGTAGTACCAAGCGCGCCATCTCATTGGTACCCAGTAACGGAAAGTCACAATGACAAGTTTTATTTAGCGGGGCGAACTGGAAAGGGCTTAAAGAATATTCTAGTTGAGGCCACAGAGAGAAATCAATTCCCTAGAGAAGCCGGGATACGAGTAAGTCACCAGACACAAGTCGGCACGGACGCCCGAGGGCAGACCTGCTGTAACTCACCCGCACACAGGAGGACCGTGATGCTGGAGTCCCGGGCCTGCTTGGCATTCCCTGCCCCCAGAGCGTTGCCCACTCGGACGCTGGCCGCCACGCCGAAGCCAAGGGGCACCTGAGAATAAACACCCACCTATCATTAGAGGTCAGAGGGTGTGAAAGAATACTAGTGCCCCGGGGTCCAACCACATGGGAACCCTCGACAGACACAGTGATCTGTGTTCTAGAACTGGTTCTATGACATCTGAGCTGTGTGACCACAGTCTACTCGCTTGGTCTTGCAGACACCTAATCTCTTCATTCCTGAACAGGGAGGGTAATGGCTGCCCTGACTGCCACCTGTATCAGATATGTCAGGGCGGAATCTCTTAATGAAGTGGGACTTTAGGGCACAGCACCTTCTTTACGGGCCAGACACACCCCATCAAGACTTAATTCAATCTAGCCACATTGTATGAGATAAGATGAACGGTGTTATACATGTATCAACAATTTCGAAAAATTAAATGAACTGCGTGAAAAAGCACTTAGCTCGAAGCCTGGCATACTGTAAGAACATAAACACGGATGAAGCCTGACTCCATGTGTTCAACATTCCACATTTCTAATTATCTAGGACATTGAAATGTGTCCCTTCAAAATATCTAAATCTTATTTTTCATCATACATTTTGGAAATCTGAAGCTATAAACTTCCTTGCCCTTTAAAAAAATATTTTTTTTAGTGTTTATCTTTGAGAGAGAGCAAGTGAACACGAGTGGGGGAGGGGCGGTGAGAGAGGGAGACACAGAATCCGAAGCAGGCTCCAGGCTCTGAGCTGGCAGTCAGCACAGAGCCCGACGTGGGCCTCGAACCCACAAACCGTGAAATCAGGACCTGAGCCGAAGTCGGACACTTAACTGACTGAGCCACCCAGGCACCCCTTCCTTGCTCTTTTAAAAAATTTTGTTTTACTGTTTATCTTTGAGAGAGAGAGTATGAACGGGGGAGGGGCGGCGATAAAGGAAGACACAGAATCCGAAGCAGGCTCCAGGCTCTGAGCTGTCAGCACAGAGCCCAACGCTGGGCTCTAACCCACAGACTGCAAGTTCATGACCTGAGCTAAAGTCAGACGCCTAACCGACTGAGCCCCCCAGGAGCCCCTAAACTTCCTTGCTGTTAAACAGACCATTATTCAATCTCAAGGTCACTCTTTTGACCTCCTATTATCATCCTGTAACAAACATGGTGTTGCTTTGGGGAGCTGTTCGGGTAACATGGGTTATATAGAAAACTCTGGTTTTAGCGGTCATGTTTGCTGACAATTTATCATCAGCTTTAACTTCTACTAGAAACAGCCTCCTCCCAACAACCTCTAACTTACTATTGCTTTAACAACTAGCCTGAGTTGGTAAAAATATATATTCGATTAAGACCTTGAAGAACAATGGACTATATAAAACATTATAAAACTTAAATGTCCACAGTATCCCTGATTGTCTTCTGGTTCAAGAATAACGATCAGCTCACAGGCTTAACTCTCTTCCCTCCCAAATACCATTAAAATATCAGTAAAGGAAAAAAAATAAAAATAAAAAAATAAAATAAAATAAAATAAAATATCAGTAAAGGCGCTTGGCAAAAAAGAGGTTCATTCGCACATCACGGAGAATAAGAGAGCAGACTGGCTTCTGGAAGAGGGAAAGTGATGTCATCATCTGGGGAAGAACCACAGGAAACCACAGTCCCGAACACAAGCAGGCAGAGGCCGCATCTTGCCAGCTGTTCCCGGTGTAGCGTCCGGAGGCTGGAAGCTTCAGGTCCATCCGCGAGGCGGTGGTGGGCGGTACTTGGGGGGGGGTGGTACTGGGGGGCGGTACTCGGGGAGATTCACAACATACAGCGCAGCCAGACCCAATCCCCCACCCCTCGCTCTCGGACTCTGCACACACAGAAAGACTAGGCCATAGGTAGAAAAGCAAAATGGGAGAGCTCCCTGTGTGGTGTGAACACCTCAGAACCAGGGCCCTCTTGTACTGTCTTCGGGACAGGTGGGACCTGGGGGGGGGCAGGGAGGGCCAGACTGCCGGCTCCCTGCTCCCCACCCACAAACCCTAAAATGAAGCTGTCACTGGACAGATACACCTTCGGACCTGGCTCCCTACTGGTCCTTCCCATTCGGGGGAGAGGTCTGTAGGAGAACCATCCTCACATTAACAAGATCAGAAAAGCCATGCCCGCCATTTACTTTACAAATCAACCTATTCACTCTTTTGTAAGTACAGAGGGACTAATAAAGATCACCAGAGCTTTGAGGAAAACCAAAGAACATCTCCCCAAAAGAGACCAACTGACCTCAGAGGAAACAAATGAGGTGATTCAGAGAACAGAAGACAATGTCTGAAGGTTCAACTTAGTATCCAAAGATATTTAAAAGGTAATGTGGCAGAAAAAAAAAAATAACAGTTCCCATAAAGAAGGGACTGTTGGAGAAGAAGAAGGGGTTTTTGGAAAGTAAAAGAAAAAAACAATTAACAAGAAGGAAAGATTTTCTTTTAGAGACAGAGCATGCAAATACGGGAGAGGGGCAGAGAGAATCTTAAGCAGGCTCCACGTTCAGCACGGAGCCCAACACAGGGCTCGATCCCACAACCCCGAGATCATGACCTGAGCCGAAATCAAGAGTCGGATGCTCAATCGACTGAGCCACCCAGGCACCCCAAGTTTTTTTTTTTAATCGATGAAAGAAAACCAAGTTCAATATTGGAGGTCAACCTCCACCCAATAGGCCATTAAAAAGAGAGAACAGAAACAAGGTACAGAAAAGGGAAAAAGAATAACAGCTTTTTTTTTAATGTTATTTATTTATGTATTTATTTATTTCTAGGAGAGAGAGAGACAGCATGAGCAGGGGAGGGTCAGAGAGAGAGGGAGACACAGACTCAGAAACAGGCTCCAGGCTCCGAGCTGGCTGTCAGCACAGAGCCCGACGCGGGGCTCGAACCCACGAACCGCGAGATCATGACCTAAGTGAAAGTCGGACGCTTAAGCGACTAAGCCACCCAGGCGCCCCCAAATCCGAGAAGTTTTAAAGCTGTTATTCTTGGGGCGCCTGGGTGGCTTAGTCGCTTAAGCGTCCGACTTTCGCTTAGGTCATGATCTCGCGGTTCGTGGGTTCGAGCCCCGCGTCGGGCTCTGTGCTGACTGCCAGCTCGGAGCCTGGAGCCTGTTTCTGAGTCTGTGTCTCCCTCTCTCTCTGACCCTCCCCTGCTCATGCTGTCTCTCTCTCTCCTAGAAATAAATAAAAATATTTAAAAAAAAAAAAAAAAACTTCTCGGATTTGAGGAAAACAAAAGCCCTCGCTCTGAAAGGGCATAAGCCAAGTGCTAATATGCACGGAAAGTAAAGAAGTACCTTCAGAGCAATCCACACTTGAGAAACTTCACAACTACACAAAGAAATAAACGCTACAACTTTCGAAAAGAAAAACCACGTGTCACAAAGGAACAAGACCCAGATCAAGATCAAACTTCACATTAGTAACTCAATGCCAGATGATCACAGAGCAATGCTCTAAAAATTCTGAGGGAAGACTTTTGAAACTAGAATCCTACACTCAAATTACTGAACAGGTGCATGGGAAAAATAAAGGCTCTTTCAAATGTGCATGGCTCACAGCTTACCTTCCAGATAATCTTCGGGAAAAGTTCTTTGACCATTTATTCCGAATGGTTTTTAAAGGAATGCAATAAAGTGAAAAATGAGATCAAACAAACCATAGACTTCGTTCACAAAACCCATGTAAGAGCGTGAATGTAACTGGTAAATGCCAGGTGTCCCGACTGCTTCACCAACCAGCTGTTTCCCCCACCTTTCTCCCTCTCCTCAGGCCTCCCCCTTCCCTGAGACACAATATTAAAATCAGACCAAGTAATAACCCTACGACGGCCTCTAGCCTCTAAGTGTTGAAGGGAAAGGAAGAGTCGCACATCTCTCACCTGAAATTAAGCTAGAAACAATTAAGCGTAGTAAGGAAGGCTGAAAGCTTGGCCTCTTGCACCAGCTGGCCAGTTGTGAAGGCAAAGGAAAAGTTCTCGAAGGAAAGGAAAAGTGGTAGTCCAGTGAAGCCTTATTGCTGATGTGGAGAAAGGATTAGTGGTCTGGACCGAAGGGCAAACCAGCCCCAACGTTCCCTGAAGCCAAAGGCTAATCCAGAGCCAAGACCCTAATGCTCTTCAGTTCTGCGAAGGCTGAAAGGTGAGGACGCTGCAGAAGGAAAGTCTGAAGCTGGTGTGTGTGTGCGTGCGTGTGTGCTCGCACGCACGCAGGAGGTTTAAGGAGAGAAGCCGTCTCTATAACATAAACGTGCAAGGTGAAATGTCAAGTGCTCATGCACAAGCTGAGGCAGGATACCCAGAAGATGGAGCTAAGCTAACTCCTGAAGATGGCCACACTCAACGAAACAGCCTTCCGTTGGGCACAGACGCCATCTAGGGTTCTCAGAGCCAGAGAGGAGCAGCCAACGCCTGGCTTCTAAGCTTCTTCAGGGGACAGGCTGACTCTCCTGTTAGGGGCTAATGCAGCAGGTGACTTGAAATTGAAGCCAATGTTCATTCACCATTCTGAAAGTCCTAGGGCCTCAAAAAATTCTGCTAAATCTACTCTGCCTGCGCTCCACTAACAGAAAGAAGCCTGGATGACAGCACCTCTGTTTACAACACGGTTTACTCAATATTTAAAGCCCACTGTTGAGACTGCTCAGAAAAACATTCTCTTCAAAAGTATCACTCACTGCTCATGGACAATGCAGCTGGTCACCCAAGAGCTCTAACAGAGATGTACAGGAGATTGATCTTGTTTTTGCGCCTGCCAACGCAGCACCCATTTTGCAGGCCATGGACCAAGGAATAATTTTAACTTTCAAGTCTTACTATTTAAGAAATACATGTCGGGGCGCCTGGATGGCTCAGTCAGTTAAGCGTCCAACTTCGGCTCAGGTCATTATCTCGTGGTTCATGGGTTCGAGCCCCGCGTCGGGATCTGTGCTGACAGCTAGCTCAGAACTTCGTGCCTGTTTCAGATTCTGTGTCTCCCTCTCTCTCTGATCCTCCCCTGCTCATGCTGCTTCTCTCAGAAATAAAACATTAAAAATTTTTAAGAGATGCATGTCGTTAAGGCTACAGCTGCCATAGACGGTGATTCCTCTGATGGATGTGGGCAAAGTAAATTGAAAACCTTCTGGAAAGGATTCAACATTCTAGATGCCATCAAGAACATTCATCATGCATGGGAAGAGATCAAAATTTCAACACGAATGGGAGTCCGGAAGAAGCAGATTCCAACCTTCATGCAGGACTGAGGGGTTCGAGGCCTCAGTGGAGGAAGTAACTACAGACTTGGTGGAAACAGAAAGAGAACTGGAATTAGAAGTGGAGCCTGAACACGTGACTGAATGGCTGGAACCTCACGATAAACCTTGAGTGGACGAGGAGTTGCTTCTTGTGGACGCGCAAAGGCAGTGGTTCCGAGAGGAGATCTAGTCCTGGTGAAGATGCCGAAGACTGTCAAAATGACAACACAGGACTTAAGAGTATTACATGAACTCAGTTGATAAAGCAGCAGCAGGGTTTGCGAGGACTGACTGCAATTTCCAAAGAAGTTCTGCTGCAGGTAAAATGCCATCAATCAGCATCACATGCTACCGAGAAATCATTCATGAAAGGAGAGCCGATCAATGCGGCATATTTCACTGCTGTCTTATTTTTAAAAATTGTCACAGCCACACCCACCTTCAGCGACCACCACCCTGATCAGTCAGCGGTCAACATCAAGGGAAGACCTTCCCCCAAGATTACAACTTGCTGAAAGCTCAGATGATGGTTAGTATTCTTGAGTAATGACGTATTTTTAACTAGGACATGTACACCTTTTAGACATATGCTATTGCACTTAATAAACTGCAGCGTAGCGTAAGGAGAACTTTCTTAATGTACTGTGAAATCAAAAAACTTCATTTCATTGGCTTTATTGCAATATTCACTTTATGGCAGTGGTCTGGAACTGAATCTGTAATACATCTGAGGTATGCCTCTATGTCTTTTTGGGAGTGGCTTATTTCAAGTAGCAATTGACCCACGGTTCATCCATTTTTTAGCCTGTGTCATAATCTCCTTCCTTTTTAAGGCTGATTAATACTGTACTGTATGTACATATCACACTCTTCTTATCCATTCATCTGTCGATGGACATGTGAGTGGCTCCCACCTTTTAGCTACTGTGCGTAACGCTGCCGTGAACGTGGGTGTGCAGGTATCTCTTGGAGATCTTACTTTCGGTTTTTAGGTCTACCCCAAAGTGACGCTGCCTGATCACATGACACTTTTATTTTTAATTTTTTGAAGAACCACCACACTTTCTTTCCAGTGGCTGCACCATATTACATTCCCACCAATACTTGTTATTTTCTGTGTGTTTGGGTTTTCTGAATAGTACAAGATGTATATAAGATGGTATCTCAATGTAGTTGTTTTGGTAATTATTTCCGAATGATCAGTGAAGCTGAGTATCTTTTCACGTGCTTATTGTCCATCTGTATATCTTCCTTGGGGGGAAAAATCTGTTCAAGTCCTTGGCCCATTTTTTAATCCAGTTGTTTGGTTTTTTGTTTTTCTTTTTGTTTTTGTTTTGCTACTAAATGTTAGTAGTTCTCTCTATATTTTGGATACTACTCCCCTATCCCACAGGATTTGCAGGTATTTTCTCCCATTCTGTGGGCTGCCTTTTTACTCTGTGGGTATGGCCTTTGGATACAACTAATTTTTCATTCATCAAGTCCAGCTTGTCTATTTTTTTCTTTCGTTGCCTGTGCCTTTGGGGTCACATGCAAGAAATCATTGCCAAATCCAATGTCACGAAGCTTTCGCCTTCTGTCTTCTAAAGGTTTTATTGTTTAGGGCTTACGTTTAGGTCTTTGATGCACTTTGAGTTAATTTCTGTATATGGCGTGAGTTAAGAGGGCACCTTCATTCTTTTGCATGTGAGTGTCCAGTCTTCCTGGGGTCCGTTCCTGAAAAGACTGTCCTGTCCCCAGTGAATGGTCTCTGCATCTTTGTTGAAGATCATTTGATTGTATATATACAGGTTGATCTTCAAGTTCATTATCTGACTTTCCAGCTTTACCTAATCTGATCCTACCGAGTATTACATTTGTTTGACTATAATTTGTAACTGAAAAAAATCTCACCTGGTTCCTTTCCAAACATTGTTCTTTCGGTTGTAGCTCCTTCTTTTATGTTTCATGACTTTAACCAAAAATACTTTCCTGTTCCTCCATTATTATACCATCATCTCAAGTTCTGAACTCCGATTTTCCTGTTGGCTGTACCTGTTCAAGCTCTTGCCCACAGATTATTTCCTTGTATTTTATAATTTTTATTGTAAGCTCACCCCTGTGGGGACTTGTTTTTTTACACATGAATAATGAAGAATCATCTCCTTACTGGCTCTAACAGAGGGAAGCCCGAGACAAAAATCAGAAAGTGAAACCGTGGTTGCCGAAGGCTGAGGGAGGAGGGGGCGACTGTTTGATGGGTAGAGTTTCAGTCTTACAGGGTGAAAAGTTTCTGGGGATTAGCTGCATGATGATTTTCTAAGTTTATGTATTTTGAGATAGAAGTCACGAGTAGGGGAGAGGCAGAGAGAGAGAGGAGAGAGGGAGAATCCCAAGCAGGCTCCGCACCATCAGCGCAAACCCTGACACAGGGCTCGAACTCCCGAACCGTGAGATCGTGGCCTGAGCCCAAGTCGGCGCTAACCAACGGAGCCGCCCTGGCACCTGCGCAGCAATGGTAACGCTACTGTGTGGCATAGTTAAAAGTGGTTAAGATGGTAACTTTCATGTGATGCGGTTTTTACCACCACTAAAAAGGAAAAGAAAACAAAAGGAAGCCCATGACAGAGCAGGTAGAAACACAGAAGGTCTGAAGGTGACAGATTTAGAAGACAGGTACTGCCCACCACGTACCACACAAGCTCTGGTGTCCCCGTTTCAAAACAGAGGCAAAACCAAAACCCTCCCTTGATGGTCTGGTTTCCCGCCATCAACTACCAAACCTCCAGACAGGTTTGGTCAGCAGCCTCTGCTCCTTCACCAACCTTGAAAGCGTTGGAATAATGACTCTTGTATGCAAGGCCTCTAATGACCCAAAACCCAGGGGACTCTTTCCAACTTCACCCTAGGCTACCTCCTACTGGTCCTGCGTACAACTGCCATTCCTTCTGTGACTCCTCCGTCATAGCTCGATTCCTCTACAACGTGTTGTCTTGATTTCCTTCACTCCACACTGCCCTGTCTTCCCTTTTCGCTGAGCCGTCCGCCTCCTGATTCCTACACCTTGGGGCTTGCTCCTGAACACTCTTCCCTTTTCTGCCTAAGCGACTTCATCAATCCTCACTAAAAAGCCTTTTTCTTTTCATGTCTAAGATTTAAAAGAAAAACGGAAACAAAACCTCCACAATCCCATTGCCGTGATGGCCTCTCTTGGTCTTTTTCTTTTTTTTAATGTTTTATTTATTTCTGAGAGAGAGAGAAAGAGACAGAGAGAGAGAGAGAGAGTGAGCAGGGGAGGGTCAGGGAGAGAAGGAAATACAGAATTGGAAACAGGCTCCAGGCTCTGAGCTGTCAGCACAGAGCCCGATGTGGGGCTCGAACCCATGAACCGTGTGATCATTACCTGAGCCAAAGTTGGACGCTTAACCGACTGAGCCATCCAGGCGCCCTGGCCTCTCTCGGTCTTTAAAAAAAATAAGAATCAGGGCGCCTGGATGGCTCAGTCAATTAAGCGTCTGACTCTTGATTTCAGCTCAAGTCATGACTGCAGCATTTGTGGATCAAGCCCCGGACTGGGCTCTGCGCAGACAGCATGGAGTCGGGTTGGGACTCTCCCTCTCTCTCTCCTTCTCCCTCTTTCTCTCTCCCTCAAGTCTCTGCCCCTCCCAGCTCATGCTTTTCCTCTCTCAAAATAAGTAAACATTTAAAAATTAAAAAATAATAAGCTTCTGCACAGCAAAGGAAACAACCCACAAAACTAATAGGCAACCGACGGGATGGGAAAAGATAGTTGCAAATGACATATCAGATAAAGGGTTAATATCCAAAATCTATAAGGAACTCACCAAACTCCACACCTGAAAAACAAACAACCCAGTGAAGAAATGGGCAGAAGATATGAACAGACACTTCTCCAAAGAGGACAGCCAGATGGCCAACAGACACATGAAACGGTGCTCAGCATCCCTCCTCATCAGGGAAATACAAATCAAAACCACACTGAGATACAACCTCACGCGGGTCAGAGTGGCTAAAATGAGCAAATCAGAGGACTCTAGATGCTGGCGAGGATGTGGAGAAACGGGCACCCTCCTACACTGTTGGTGGGAATGTAGCAGTGTGGACGTTCCTCAAAAAATTAACAATAGAACTCCCATGTGACCCAGCAATAGCACTGCTAGGAATTTACCCAAGGGATACCGGAGTGCTGATGCATAGGGCACATGGACCCCAATGTTCATAGCAGCACTCTCAACAACAGCCAAAACACGGAAAGAGCCTAAGTGTCCATCAACGGACGAATGGATCAAGAAGATGTGGTTTATCTATACCATGGAATACTAGACGGCAATGAGAAACAATGAAATCTGGCCATTTGTAGCCACACGGATGGACCTTGAGGGTGTTATGCTGAGCGAAATAAGTCAGGCGGAGAAGGACAAATATCACATGTTTGCACGTATAGGAGTATTAGGAGGAACTTAACTGAGGACCGTGGGGGAGAAGAAGGGGGGAAATGGTGGGGGAGAGGGAAGGAGGCAACCCATGAGAGACTGTTGAATGCTGAGAACAAACTGAGGACTGATGAGTGCGGGGGGGAGGGGGGAGATGGGCATGGAGGAGGGCACTTGTGGGAATGAGCACTGGGTGTTATATGGAAACCAATCTGACAATAAACTAGTTGTAAAACAAATAAATTTAAAAAATTAAAATTAAAAAATAATAAAAAATAAGAATCAACTGAAACAAAGGGAGTATTTGTACAGGTTTGGAATATTCAAGTCAAGAGGTAAAGGCATTGTCCTCACGGGGTTATTCGAGCTAGAAACTCTGGGGTCGTTTGTGATTCTTCCGAATTCGTGGCCTCGCGCCTCATACCCAAACCCCGGTCACGTCCCGTCCACTCCGCCTCCCACACAACTAACTCACCCACTTGTCTCCCCGTTCCCCTAGGTGCTCACCGCGGGGATCCTAACAGCCTCCTTCGGACCCCTCCCCCTCCCCAGACAGCCGTCCTCCCCTAAGCCCGCTTCTACCCGTCACTCCCTTCTTTCCTCACCAGCCCCGTCAGCCAGGTTCCTGTCTGGGGCCCCGAACGTGCGAAGTGCTGTCTTCCATCCCAGAGTCTTCGCTCAGGCTCTGTCGCCAGCTCTCACCCCGGGCCCCCTGGGCTGGCTCCCCTCCCCTTCAATTCTCAGCCAAACGAGCAGCTCAGGAGGACTGCTTCTGACGGCCCTGCCTAAACAGGGGGCCAGCTCTACCTTTACGCACCTCAGACTTTTCTTGCGTCTTCTACGGTACGCGTCACCCGTATTTGTAATGTTCCCGTTTACCTGCTTCCTTGTCTGTGTCTGTGTCCTCACCAGGCCACAAGCCACCAGAGGGCAGGGAATATCCCCATCTCGCTCAAAATCACATCCTAGTGCCACCAACTCCCTATTTGTTGAATAAACATGCCGGGCATCGTGCTAAGTGCTTTGACACATTATCATATTGTGTCTTCACTCGGCGTAGGTATTTGTTTCCCCATTTTGTATGTGAGAAAACAGAGGCTCAGAAAGGTTAAGTAAGGAGCCCACAGTCGCACAGCTGGGGAGCAGCATGGCAAGACTCAAACCCAGCGTCTGGCTCCAAACTCCATGCTCCCTCCCGTATGCTGTGCTCTGGCTGAAGGAACGCAATGCCAACAATCTGGCAGAGTTTGTGCAGAGAAGGGGTTAGGGCTCACCCCAAAGGTTCTTACCATGTAGGCTACAGAGGCCAGTTCGTAAATGATGGCCTGGGCCCCAAGCTCTGTCACGCTAATCAGTCCTGAAATGTTGGACAGACACACACAAAACACATGTCAGAAAGTAGATCAGAGCAAACACTTTCCTTGTGAAACGAGGGCTTGTCTTAACTTAGAGGGAGCCAGGATCGCTCCCAGAAGCAAAAGCCAGCAGCAGAATTCATGATCTGTGCCGAGGACGACCCCAGGGTCCACTCCCAGGAACCTTCCAAGAACTAGGGCAGCTGACATGGTAAGGTTCCGTCTCCAAGTCCCTGTCCACCAGGGAACAAAACGTCAGGTTTAAAGGAGAAAACGGGGCTCCTAGAGTTGCAGGTCATTCCTCGGGCAGACACAGGGTCACAATGGGGGGGAGGGGAGCTCTGATGTGGGGGGACTACTGGGTACTCAAGTGTCCCCAGGGACTTTAACATCCATCATCACCATCCCCTATTACGTCCTGTTACTCTCCTGGCAGTAAGACGGCTATGGCGAACACCTAGGACCAAAATGATCAAAGATCACGTCTAAAACAGAGCACATCAGGCACTCTGTACACGTGACCTAAAAACTTGCACGATGCACAGCAGAAGTCAGCTGAAGCAGGTCAGAGCGGCACGAGACCCAGATCTGGGTTTCAGTTCTCCCCCTCCGGGACCCTGGCACACTGCTTACGCCTGACTTCCGTCTCTGAGCGGAAAGTGAAGGGCAGGGAGGCAGAGCTAAAGCCCCACTGAACGCGGCTACGAGAGCTCGGCGGAATGGGCAGGGAGGAGAAGTAAGACCCGTGTCTCCTGAAAAGCTCTGGCGACGAGACTCGCCAGGCTGTTCTGGGACTTCCGCCGGCCTATCGACCAACCTGCAAGGAAGGTTCCGATCTCAAAGGTCCACCACTCGATGCACACCATGAACATACTGGGGACAGCCAGCTGGATGTAGGAGCGCCACTCCTGGAAACAGTCCCTCGTCCACCCTAGAGAACAGGGGAGAGAGAAAACAGCTTTTACTTCTCAACGGTCTCTGACGCCAACAATTCTACCTCACATGGCTGCCTCCTCCAAAGGGCCAGAGGCTGGGAGGAACCAGAGTTCTCCAGAAAAAGAATGTATTTTAAAGATGTCACACAAGGGGCGCCAGGGTGGCTTAGTCGGTTAAGCGTCTGACCTTTGCTTAGGTCATGATCTCGTGGTTCATGGGTTAGAACCCCGCGTCGGGCTCTGTGCTGACTGCCAGCTCAGAGCCTGGAGCCTATTTCAGAGTCTGTGACTCCCTCTCTCTCTGACCCTCGCCTGTTCACGCTGTCTCTCTCTCTCTCCTAGAAATAAAATAAAAAATATTGGGGAAAAAAAAAAAGGAAAGAAAGAAAGAAAACAGGGGTGCCTGGGCGGCTCAGTAAGTTAAACCGACCAACTTCAGCTCAGGTCACGATCTCGTGGTTGGTGAGTTCGAGCCCCACATCAGGCTCTGTACTGACAGCTCGGAAGCTGGAGCCTGCTTCGGATTCTGTGTCTCCCTCCCCCTCCTCCCTGCTCACGCTCTTGTCTCTCTGTCTCTTGAAAATAAATAAACATTAAGAAAAAAATTAGAAAACAAAATAAATCTATTTAACTAAATTTACAAATGCATGTTGAACTATTAAAGGGAATTTGGCTAGGGGCACCTGGGTGGCTTAGTTGGTTAAGCGTCCGACTTTCGCTTAGGTCATGATCTCGCGGTTCGTGGGGTCGAGCCCCACGTCGGGCTCTGTGCTGACTGCCAGCTCAGAGCCTGGAGCCTGTTTCAGTCTGTGACTCCCTCTCTCTCTGACCCTCCCCTGCTCACGCTGTCTCTCTCTCTCTCTCCTAGAAATAAACAAAACATTAAAAAAAAAAGAAAAAGGGAATTTGGCTAAACTGTAAGTGGTACTATTACTCAGGAGTTCAATCTTTTCACTTGAGTTGATAAGACATTAATCAAACTCTGCTTTAATACAACAGATGACTTGCAAAGAAAAACCTGGATTTTGTATCTGCAATTTTAACGCATTAAAGTGTCAACTCTTAAACCTAACAGCTGGGGGGGGGGGATGGGCATGGAGGAGGGCACTTGTGGGGGTGAGCACTGGGTGTTATATGGAAACCAATTTGACAATAAACTATTTGTATTAAAAAAAAAAAAAAATAAAAAAAACACCTAATAGCTGCCAACCGTTTTCTATGACCAAAAGCTGCCTTTACGGATAGGAGAAAAAAAACTCACAGTGACCTGAAATTTTTATATTTTCAGGAATCCAATTTGGAAACCTTTTTTAATTTTCCAAAAGAGTAAAAAAAAAACTCTCTGGGAGAAAAATATCCGAACACCAGAATTATACCCTTCTGAATAACAAATGATCATAATGTAAATCAAGTTTCTCATACCTCCCCAGGTATCGGCATGGAGTTTCTTCCACCATGTGTACAGGAGGAGAAGAATAGACAGTAGGAACTGGGAAATGGTGTTTGCCCACGCAGACCCTCTGCAGGAGAGAAAGTGATCATCACTGGGCGTATATGCCGTCCAAATACAAATAAGCACACTACCCTTGATAAGCTTTTGCTGTTTAAAAATTACAGTTATTAGAAAAGCCTACAACCTGTGGACTATCTTTTAAGGATTTAAATACACTATCCATTTATAATAGACTTGAACAATTTTGTGGAAGAGCCAAATGTTACCATTCATCAACAGAAAAATAAAAGCACATGCGCACGTCACTGTCCTTTGTCCTAAAACAGCCCGAAATAACCCATCAGATAAATTCTTAAATGTAGTTAGCGAAATCAAATATTAAAAACAACTACTGTGCTCAAAATACTGGTCTAAGGTTTACAGTTGTTTTATTTCCCAGGATTATAATAAACTTGTTTTCTATTACAAGACAACCTTAGAGCATCTTCAAAAGATGATATTTTATCACCACCAATTACATGAAGCCCTGTTCTGGCACAGTGAGCCTAAACTCTGCTTGCTTTCTATGTTTTCACTTTACTCTTCTGACCAATCCTCACATTGTTATCACTTATTAATCCATTCCTGTGTGTTCCTCTCCTCTTTCCCAACTATCCCCAAACTGTCCTTCATACCCCTGTTCAAGAAACTTCTACGAGATGATCTGTAAGGTGCACGTGCAGAGGAAAGCCCGACAAACCCGGATGCCACTCAGGTGTTCATGTGAGCTGACGTTACCAGCTCTCAGACCTGCCTGCTGACCCGTACCTCCCCCCACGGTCAAAGCCTCTTTCAATTTTCTGGCAGAAGATGTTACAAACCTTTTTTCATTGATTATTCTTGTACTCCACCTCTACTATCCACCATTTAATGGCTTTTATATATTTATGTATGTAACATATATGCATACACACAGAGTCTCATGAAAGTATCTCCATACCTTATTTTCCATTCAATTCTATCTCATTTTATTTCATTTCATTCATAATACGTCTGGAGCGCTGGTGTGACCATGTCAGCCCATATGAAGGGGGCTGGATCTGGACCAGCACACCAGGTGGTTCGAGTCAGTGATGGACGGACAATCTGGACCAGCACACCAGGTGGTTCGAGTCAGTGATGGACGGACAGCCTGGTGCCTACTGGCGGGAGGTCCAAACTGACGCTGCCTCCTACGTGGGACCCTCACACTCCCCGGCTTCAGACAGCTGGAACTAGCTTGATTTCTTACAACTGAGAGCTGGTGGGCGATCCCTACAGCCCTCTGCCCCTCCAGCCATTGCTCAGGTCGTGCACCTCAGTCTTCATGGGCTAGAGCGACTCTCTCGCACTCACTCCACCCCGACATGCAAGTCAGCACACATTACTTCTTCCATGAAGTCCTCCCCCAGCTAAGCTCCGCTCTTCCCCCAGCAGCCTGGGCTGCGGGTGCTCCAGAACACCGGCACCCACCCCCCTCCCGGCCGCTTCACCCACCCACGTCCCAGCCCCCGGGCCGCATCCAGCAGACACTCGGATTTGCGGAGGGAACAGGTCATGACTTACACCACTCCGAGGTCCAGGGCATAGAGCAGGAGAGCATTCATGCCCACATTGATTATGTTCACTGCAATCCCAGTGATCACCTGAGGCATGATGATGCCCTAAAATCCCCAAACAGGAAAACAAGCAGCATTTGCAAAAGCCGATCAGTTACACGGTGTGACGTAATAGAGAACAGATACATTGGTCTCTGCCCCCACCCCGCCCCCCCTTCCCAGAACAGAGCTCCTAACGCGCCTGTAACTTCTCAGTGGTTGTTCTAATATTTGGTCTCCAACCTGGGTTCTTGACAGAGTTCCTCAATCCTTTGGAATTTCTTGGGTGCAAGGATGCCTTTCGTCCTAATGACGCTGGGGGGGCTCCTGGATGGGAGCTGGTCACCAGAACAACGAAGCCATGGTTGTTAGATGCTTGACATTTTCAGCCCATCTCTCATATTCGGGGGAGGGGAGAGGGGCTGGGAATAGAGGCAGCGATCAGTCCTGCCTAGTGAGGGAGCCTCCCCCAAAATCCCAGAAGCGCCGGGTTTGGACAGCCCCCAGGCTGGGGACCGCGAGGACGTGTGGATGCTTCCACACCTCTGGCGGACGGAGAATGTGGTGGTCAAGTGAGAGCAAGAAGACTCTGGCGGGAGGGAGAGTGAGGTTTCCTAAACAGGCAATGGCTGTGAATGACAGCACGGTCAGAGGACGCCAATGCCAGGGTCAAAGCCACGGCCGTGTCTTCCCCACTAGGGCCGCTGCGAGCCCGACCATCAGATGTTTCTAAACGCTTCTGAACGACCCGCTGGGCCACCGTTTCCATCACAGTAACAACAAAGAGAAGGGACCCGGACAGCACATTGGTTCGTGGCACGAGGTGTCCCGGAAGACCACGTGGGAGACACGCGGGCCGAATTACTGTACTTCTGTGCGGGCGGAGCTGAGGGTTCAGGACGTCACCTCACACGAAGCACCAGCAGCGCTTTGTCCCTAGTAGGTGTGCAGTGAATGTTCACCCCCATGTTTATGGGGCCGTAGCTCCTCACCTGGTGTGTGTCTGTCGCCTACTCTACGCTTGTCCTCAGATAAACATTTTCTTGAAGAGTCTACATTTGGGGCACCCCAGGGGTTTGGTCTGTTGAGCGTCTGACTCTTGATTTTGGCTCAGGTCAATGATCCTGGGGTCATGAGATCGAGCCCCATGCTGGGCTCTGCACTGACAGCATGGAGCCTACTTGGGATTCTCTCTTTCCCTCTCCCTCTCCATCTCTGCCCCTCTCCAGCTCACACTCTCTCTCTCAAGGTAAAAAAAAAAAAAAAAACAACCTACATTTTTTAAAAAAATATTTTTTCATTTATTTCTAGGAGAGAGAGAGAGGCAGCGTGAGCAGGGGAGGGTCAGAGAGAGAGGGAGACACAGACTCTGAAAAAGGCTCCAGGCTCTGAGCTGGCAGTCAGCACAGAGCCCGACGCGGGGCTCGAACCCACGAACCGCGAGATCATGACCTAAGCGAAACTCGGATGCTTAACCGACTAAGCCACCCAGGCGCCCCGAGCCTACATTTTTTTTTAAAAGAGTTGGCCACCATCAAAGCAGAGCAGCTTCCACGGACAAAGTTACACGAAGGGAAGCGGGCGGCTCACGAAAGAGGGACTTGGGGAGGGGACACAGTGAGGCAGAGCTCAGCCCTCAGCTCTGCCCTCAGCCTTCTCCACCGCGTCCCCCGTCCCTCTGGTTCCTGGGGACGCCGTAAACCCCATGCACTTCTGCGGATGTGGCCCCAGGAACTCTGGGGCCTTCTCTAAAGCACAGGCACCAGAGCCGGGCCTGAGGCCAGACCCAAAGCCAGCAGGCAGCCCACAGAAGAGGGAAGGGGTGCTGTGGGGGGGGGGGAATTGTGCAAAGTAAAATGGGGGGGGGGCGCGCAGCAATCTGACAGGCTGAGGCGGGCTTCTCTCCTGAGCTGGACAAAATCCGCGTACAAGACCTCATGTCTGCCAAATGAGCTCTGGGTAAAATTCCGGGGAAAAAACTGTGACTAAGTTTCGTGGAAAGCTCCCTAAGAATATTCACCCCACATTCCCAGGGCCCACGGAGTAAAAAATGCAAAGGCTCTGCACCTGACACTGTAAGTATCTTGTCTGCAGCTGGAAGAGGAACGCTGCCTGTGAGAGAAAATAGAAAAAAGCCTCCCGTTACCATCAAAGCGGGATTCCGACGGTCTGGTTTCCAAGAAGGTATTTCCTCTTGATGCGACCTCAAAACCGGAGACCCAGACCCACGCGGATCAAACGCTAGGAAGCTGCTTGGAATTTTCCAGAGAGGAGTCTCAGACCTCTACTGGCTGAATCGGAAACTGCTCACTACCCTGACATCTGAACGGCTCCCAAGGCGAAAGCTGGTGGTACTTTTCCCCCCATCCCAGAGGGGCCCCAAAGGAAACATCCTAATTAATTTGCAATCAAAAGCCCCCACAGAATAAGGACAGAAGCTCTTCCCCTCATCGGTGTCTGTATTACATTTAAGCTGCTGGATGTCAAAGCGGTACAAGCTCTGAGAAGCAGTAACAGGATGACAGGTCCAAGAGATACGTGCTCAACTCACCCGGGAACGGGACTATGGTAAAATAATCAAAAGGAGGGGAGGCACAGGCATGGCGATATTCACGAGCTCCTTCACGAAACGGGGCACAGAATAGCCTCGATACTTACAGGAAGAGCAGGAATGAAAATCATCACATAAATCTGGGCTATCCTGAAACAGACAAACAGCCTTCAGTTATCATTCAAACAACTGCCGCCCGTACTTCTTCAAATTGAACGCATACAGTCAGCATCTCCTAAAAATTAAAACTAAATGTAATTTACGCGGGAGACATTTAATACAACTTTGAGGAGGCTTTTTCTACAACCCAGATGAACATTACAGTTGCTACGTGTCTGCTTTCTACAGAAAGTCTGACTTCACATCTTTCCGCTCATGCTTAGCAGGAAAAAGGGTGGAATGAGCCGAGCAAAATGAACTAAAAGTTGGGCAAAGTTCAGAAAATGTTTTGGGTCAGGACTGCAGCCGTATCTCGCCCCGAAGCAAGATGAACAGTGTTCTAGAAAGGAGAGATGCCTCCTCGCCTCCCTCGATCCCGCACACCCCGAACACGATCCCAGAGAGCTTGCTGGTTTCCTCTGTGCGTTTGCAAAACATGGGGAAAGCAGGCTGGGGCCAGGGGTGTGAACATTCTTGTCCTCTATCTTTTCGCCCTGGGCAGGATGTCAGGCTACTGCGTCCCTCTGTGTCAGGTCCTCCCTGCCAGCCTTAATGCCCTGTGATCCACAGGTCACAGCTGCCATTCTCCACGGGGGTTCAAGTCCAGGTAACTGGCCGGAAATGCCAACGCCAGTTAAGACGAGCAGACGGCCATTTACGCTGGACCTGGGGTTCTCCCATTACAGATGCCGCTGACCTGGAGACTTCGGGGTCTTGTTTCAACAGCAGGAGGATGCGCTCCGTGTTGATGAAGACGGCCCAGCAAGGAAAGCAGCACAGCATCAGGATAAGGATTCCTCTCTGAAGTATGATCCCCACGCGTTTTAGGTTCTTGCCGCCGAAGGACTAGAGAAAACAAACGCGGCGATACAGAGTGCCACTGTGTACCAGGCAGGCCACAGCCTGGGCCGCCGGCATCACAAACAGCTCCCCGAGGGAGAGCGCCCGCGGGCCCCCCACAGCGGCCAGCCGGCGTCTCCCGCCATCGGTTCCCGACGCCAGCACCAGAGCCAAGGGCACCAACGGCATTTTACACATGTGCCGGGACGATGAGTCCCCTGCCTCTGGGAACAGGGACAGTTAGACACGGAGGGCCCTGACGGCAGAGAGCAGGGCTTAAAAGGTGGACGCAGAGGTGGGCACAGGTTAGATAGAACCTGCCAAATTCATTCAGCAAGTATTTCTTGAACTCAGTATTTCTTGAGACCCGGGAACTACCTCAGCAGTGAACAAAGCAGGCAGAAGTCCCTGCCATCATGGAGCTGACTTTCTAGAAGGAAAGGGAGACAGACGATAAACAGAAATAACAAGATCTAGAGGGCATTCTCTAGAATGGCAGAGATGCTTGGAGAAAAAGACATCGGGGAAGGGGAACAGAGTGCCGATGGGAGGCCACCCCGGGAAGGGGATTGGGGGGGGGGTTTGCGCTTGAACCCGGGTAGGGGTGGGGACAGCAGTGGGCCCAGCGGCCTCCACAGTGAGACGGGTCACGGGAGAGTTCCGAGCAGAGAAACGACATAACCTGCTGATGGTGAAGTGTGACAAGGGTACAAAAGGCAGAAGTGAGTGGCGGCCAGGTGGCCAGAGCACAGAGCGGGAGAGCGGACCACGGGAGGGCAGGGCAGGCCCCATCCCCCCAGTGACCTTGGCAGAGCCGAGGCCTCACAAAGCTTTTCCCACGCTCCCTTTCCTCCAAGTACCCGAGTGACTGTCTCTCACAACCAAAATGGAGTCTAACTTAAAGTGCATTCAAAGAGTCAGTGGAAAGAAATTAAAACCAATGGCAATAAAAAGGACAGAGAATACTGAGCAAATATTAAAAGGGAATGTGTCTACCTACATCATTCAATGTGTTCTCCAAAACACATGGTTTAATGGGAGGAAAAAGTAGTAAGACCATGTAGACTTGAGAATGGTGTAAATGTACGTATTTGGAAATATCTGGAGGATATTCACCAAAAAGCTAATAAAGATAACTCAGAAGGGTTAAATTTGAGTGATTTTCCCCCCCATCTTTTTCAAATACTCTTCTAGATAACCTAAAGTTTATATATGTTGCTTGACCTTTACAACGTTTTTAAAACGTTATTTAAAAATCAAGAAACCGTGCTCGCTTCGGCAGCACATATACTAAAAATCAAGAAACCACGTGTTATGATGGAAATACATTTAGTAATACACAAAGATATCCCACTGTATACTGATAGGTGGGAAAAAAAGATACAATCTTTCTTGTTTTTTTTAACTATACGAATACAAATAAATGGTAACAAAAAAGGGACAAAATAGCTTTTAAAACAGTATTTCATATCCTCTACCAGGCCAATCCAGAGCTACATTATAGTAAGTCCTTTAGTGCCACATTTAGCTCAGCCTGGAAAAACCATCTCAGGATACCCTCATGTACCAACTGCTGAGAAACTGAATGCAACAACTCAGGATATATCACATATTCTCAGGGCCACTGCTTTCTTGGGACATAACCCTGTCCTCACCCTCCCAAGCACTGCATTTGAAGGCAGGACTCACCTATCACACGTCCATCTACCCATCTATCCATCATCCATCTATCCACTCATCTATCCACCATCCACCCCTCCACCCACTTACTTGTCCATCCTTCTATCTATCCACCATCCACCCAACCTTCTATCCAACCATCCATCTATCCATCCTTCTACCCACCCTTGTCCATCTTCCATCTATCCAACCATCCATCCACCATCCACCCACCCATCCATCTATCCATTGTCCATCTATCCATTCATCCATCCACCCAACCTTCTATCCAACCATCCATCCTGCTAGCCACCCACCCACCCGTCATCCATCTGTCCAACCATCTATCCATCCATCCATCCCTCCAACCACCCATCCACCTATCCATCACCCATCTACCCTACCAACCATCCACCCATTTACCCATCCCTGCTTGCTTCTCTGCTTTCCTCTCACTCATTCAACAGGTTTTCAGGGTACCCACTACACACCAAGCATGATGCTGAGCCAAAGGGATTGAAAGACTGAATGGTATGCCTCTCTCCCCCAGCAGCTCAAATTCTACCAGGGAAACCACTTTGTTTGTAAAGCAGGTGGGTTAGATGGAAAACAGAGTCAGGAAAGAGAGGCCTGCCAGAATCTGACTCTCCTCTGAAAACGTTAGCACACCGACCCAGAGTTCCCAATCCCGTGATAGGCAATGAGGATGGAGGCATGTGAGCAGATGCTCCGCTAACATAAGGAGATGGAAGGTAAAGAAGGATTCTGGCTAGAGCGGAGGGTGGTGTATTCTTGTGAGAGACAAGCCGAGAGGAGAACAGTTCAGGGAGGAAAGCCTGATGGACTTGGCTCCGGTTGAGCTGAGTCTGATGTCCGGGACGTGACCGACATTCAAGTCTGGCCCTCAGGACAGAGACATGGGCAGGAGATGGAGCTGTTGAGTCTTCAACAGCAGGTGAGGGTGTTAGGGTGGGAGAAATCAGACAGGAGATAAAAAGGAAAACACAGCCCCTGAGGACAGTAAGAAAGCCAACTCGGCTTCAGCCATCAGCAGCGTGGTGATGGACAAATAAAAAGGCTACAAAAGCCATAGTGGGGAGAACTCTCCAACAGGAAAGGTAATTGCCCCCCCCCCAAAAAAAAAACAAGTGCGGGGGAGGGTAATCCTCACCTGAGACATCAGCGTGTCGCAAGCGGAGGCCAAGCCAGTTCCAACTGAAATCCCAATAACGTTCACCACCTGCAAGGAACGACCCACAGCTGCAAGCAAGCACCGGAGGATGGCCGGGCAGAGTCGCTGCCAAAGGGCCCCCTCTGAGCCAAGGAGCCGCGACAGCTTATCTGCAAGAAGCCACCTGGGATGGTACACCTTCCATTTCACAGCAAATGGGAGTCCACATCCATCCTTGTCGACTGTAAACACAGCCTCTGACCAGAGGGTCAACCACGGTGGCTTACAACCCAGTTCTTCTTAACACAGCGTTACGATTTCTACATCAAAAAGTTAAGTTGTGGTTAATATCTAAAGGCAACGCCCCTGGTGTGTGATGTACATTTAAAAACGAGGACAGCAAATACGTACCGAGCATATGCTACATGCACGCCCTGTCCCCAAACCCTCCCATACACGGTGTCAATGAGCACTGTGCCCATTTTACGGGTCACTGGAGCAAGTCCCAGAATGCGTAGGTCACTCAGATGGTGACCTGAGGCTGGGAAGTCTGTGATGAGAAACAGGAGTTTTGTCCCACCCTCGTATCTGCACCTCACCCAGGGCCCCTGACAGTGAGGGTCAGGGTCAGAGCCCAAGGAGCCGTTTTGCAATTGTGGGCGCTGGGGAGAGCTGGGGCCCTCATTTTCATCCCTGGTCTCACATTTAGCAGTGATGTCGGGTTCACTTCCTGCCTGACCACGATCACAAACTCTATCCCCAGGAGTCAGCGACAAGCCACACAGAGGGGCAGCAGCGGGAGGCGCCCACACCAAGGCACCTTGTGTTCCCAACTCCGGCCCGGGGCATCATCAGGGCCAAAGCTCCAAAAACCCCTCGGCCTTCCAGGGAAAGAAAGTTCGGAAGCACAGCTGTTACTCTCCCGTGGCTTCAGGTCTATCTCCAGGTCAAGTCCACTGTCAGAGACTCCTCTGGTTCAGGTCAAGGGCGTCAGGCTTTCCCCACACAATGACCACCTGTACGCTGAGACGGTTCGAGAGTCCCTTATGTCTCTCTCGTAGCAAGCTGTCCAGGACACCATCTTCCAACTCAGTGTCCGCGCCACGAATCGCTACGGGGGACGCACCTCTGACTCAGTATCAGGAAAGGCCATCCTTCCGCCAGGCAGATGGCTCAGTAACATCTTGGGGGCGCTTGAATTTCTGGAAACAACTAGGGCAGGAAGGAGTTCAGGACGCAATCTTCAGCCCCTGTGGTGCTAGCCACTCCCAGCTGAGTCTTCCTCTCTGGGTTTCTTTGATCCTATTCTACCAGCTAATTATTTACCCTTTTGTACTGAAAGTATTTTTACAAACCAACTCAAATTCTGCATGCAACAAAACAAGGTGGGGTATAAATAAACGTTCATGGGAGGGGAGGGGCATCTGGCTGGCTCAGTTGGCAGAGCGTGTGATTCTTGGTTTCAGGGTGGCAAGTTCGAGTTCCATGTTGGGAGTAAAAGATTAATAACACCGCAGGGGCACATGGGTGGCTCATTCGGTTCAGCATCCGACTTCTGCTCAGGGCGTGATCTCAAGTTCCCGGAGTTCCATCCCCGAATCGGGTTCTCTGCTGTCAACGTAGAGCCTGCTTCAGATCTTCTGTCATCCCCCTCTCTCTGCCCTTCCCCCACTCACGCGTGCGCACGAGCGCTCTCTCAAAAATAAATGTTAAAAAGTAATAGTGAACTAGGGGTGCCTGGGTGGCTTAGTCGGTTAAGCGTCCGACGTTCACTTAGGTCATGATCTCGCGGTTCGTGGGTTCGAGCCCCGCGTCGGGCTCTGTGCTGACTGCCAGCTCAGAGCCTGGAGCCTGTTTCAAAGTCTGTGTCTCCCTCTCTCTCTGACCCTCCCCTGCTCACGCTGTCTCTCTCTCTCTCTCCTAGAAATAAATAAAACATTTAAAAAAAATAAAAATAAAAAAATAAAAAGTAATAGTGAACTAAAAGCTTAAAACTGCTCTTTTACTTAAAGAACACTTTTGTAAATCCCCTCATTCCACATATAGAATTTTTCATAAAGTGAAACATTAACTGTATCTGGCTTTCATAAACAGTTTTCTTGAAATTGGGCCCACTGTCTACTTAGCAATTAGTTACAATTTAACAGCTGCTTAAAAGCACAGCCTTATCACCCGCTGCCCAAGGAAAGACAGACATAGACCCCCTTGCCTAAAACCTTAGCTACAGAAATTCCTCTTTGGAACGTACCAACCTTCCCACATACCCTCTTCAGGCCGATCTACAAGATTTGGGGTTTGTATTTACTCCGTACCAATTTCTACTTCAGAAAGTAGGAATTATTTTTCATGCTCTTATCGTTGGGTGATTTGGGGGAAAAACAGAGAATGAAGGAAAAAATTAACCACAAACCTTCCATAAAATCTTAATTTCATTTTCTCTCCCCAAGGTACAGTTAAGATAGCTTTTTTTTTTTTTTAAATATTTATTTATCTTTGAGAGCGAGTGAGCACAAGCAGGGGAGGGGCAGAGAGAGGGAGGAGACACAGAATCCGAAGCAGGCTCCAGGCCCCGAGCTATCAGCACAGAACCCGACCCGGGGCTCGAACCCACGAACTGCGAGATCATGACCTGAGCCAAAGTCAGATGTTCAACTGACTGAGCCACCCAGGAGCCCCTAATCCTTTTTTTTTAAATGTATATTTATTTTTGAGGGGGCAGAAGATCCGAAGTGGGCTCTGCACTGACAGCAGAGAGACTGGTGTAGGATTTGAACTCACGAATCATGAGATTATGAACTGAGCTGAAGTTGAGTGCTCAACAGACTGAGCCACCCAGCCACCCCTGGTTAAAATAGCTTTGCTGAAATAGTGAAAGGGGACATGGGACCTTCCCGTGTATCATTACAGCGCCTGCAACCCTCACCATGTTACGGGATGGAAAGCACAAAGGAGCAGGGCCGCGTAGGAGACGAATTCAGGAGGCGCCTCCTTGAGGACCCGCTCACAGCTGCCCTGAGCTATGCATTTCCTGGAAACAGCCACCCGGGACAGATCTGTGCCAGGAACCAGGCTTGGCAAAAATTAATAGGAGCTGGCTGGTCAGCGCGAGAGCATCAGGGACAGAGAGTGTGGCACAGCACGGGAAGGGGGGGGGTTCCAGGAGGGGCTTCTGGGAAAGGGTTCTGCAGATGCATGCCCCAGAGCCGCGTCTAGAAGGATCCGCCTGAGGCTGACATGCAAGACATAGAATGCACTGGGTACCCACAGGCAGGACGCCCGGAGGCCTGGACTTTGTGGTCAGGTGAGGGGAGCCCTGAAGGCCGTTAAGCCAGGGAGTAGCACGATATTTTCATGGCTGGGAGTGGAGGGGGAGAAGGAGGAGGGGAGAAGGCAGGGGGAGGGGAACGAGATGCAGTCCCAGGGCTGGCAGGAAGGATGAAGGCTGGGCCCGGAGAGCGACAGCAGGAAACAGAAGAAAAGGTGTGATTTTAAGAAACCTGGAGAATAAAGTCAGCGCTTGCTGACTGATGGAGGCGTGGGGTGTACACAGAGGGGAGTGTCCAGGGTGCTCCCACGGAGGGCTGTCACCATCGGCATATCGACTCGACGGGACCCCAGGGATGAAAGGCTGCCAGCAGAGCCATCAAGTTTAAAGCTGCTACAGTGGGTCCTTGCGGAGGGATGGAAATGTGCAGACTGTGAGTCCTGAAGTGGATCTGGGGGGTCCCGGAAAGCCAGAGAGATGGAGGGAGGTGGGGCCCCCACACCCTAGGAGCTGATGAGCGCGCAGGCGCTGGGGTGTCTGATGAACACAGAAGAGGTATCATGGGCATGGAACAGTGCAGGATGGTAAACCCGAAGGTACAGTCCGGAAACGGGCAATAACGTAGGGTGGTGGGCGTACTGGACAGCCACGGGCCGAAGCGTGCAACCGGACCACTGCCTTACACCATACCCAAAAAATAACTCAAACTGGATTCAAGACCTAAACACAAGACCTGGAGCCATAAAACGCCTAGAAAAAAACCACAGGCAGTAAGCTCTCTTGGTCTTGGCGAGGACTCTTTGATTTTGACACCAGTCAACAAAGGCAACAAAAGCAAAAATAAGCAAGTGGGACCACACCAAACTAAAAAGCATCTGCACCGGGAAGGAAACCACCAACCAAATGCAAAGCCAAGCTACAGACCGGGAAGAAGATATTCGCAAATCATGTATCTGATAAGGGGTTTACCTCCACAATATATAAAGAACACATACAACTCACGAGCAAAAGAACCCCAAAGAATCTAATTAAAAACTGGGCCGAGGATCTGAATAGGTGTTTTTCCAAAGGAGATGCACCAATGGCCAACGGATACTGGAAAAGGCGCTCCACCTCACTAATTATCAGGGAAATGAAAATTAAAACCATCAAGAACTAACACCTGTGAGAGTTTGTGACGGGGAAATAAGTGTTTGGAGGAGAGGCGGAGAAAAGGGAGTCCATGTGCACTACTGGATGGAATGCAAACTGGTGCAGCCATGAAAAATGGTATGAAGTCTCCTCAAAAACCTAAAAATAGAACCTCTGTATGATCCAACAAGCCCACTTCTGTGTATTTAACAAAAACACCAATCCATAAAGCTATCTGCACCCCCATGTGCACTGTATTATTCGTAATAGCCAAGATATGGAAACAACCTAGTGTCCACTGATGGACGCACAGGTAAATAAAATGTGCCGCACACACTGAATTTTACTCAGTCCTAAAAGAGAAGGAAATCCGGGTGCCCGGGTGGCTCAGTCAGTTAGGCGTCCAACTTTGGCTCAGGTCATGACCTCACGGTTCACGGGTTCGAGCCTCAAGTCGGGCTCTGTGCTGACAGCTAGCTCAGAGCCCGGAGCCTGTCTTCAGATTCTGTATCTCCCTCTCTCTCTGACCCTCCCCTGCTTGCGCTATGACTCTCAAAAATAAATTATAAATAAATAAATAAGAAGGAAATCTTGCCATTGATGATAATGTAGATGGACACTGGGGGCATTATTAAGTAAAATAAGTCAGAGTGACAAATGCCATATAATCTCACTTACATGTGGAATCCAAACAAAGAAATACTGAACTCACAGAGAGAGAATCCCTTGGTGACTGCCAAGGACGGGGAGGGGGGAGGAGGTTGGGGTGCAGAGGATCTGGGTAAAGGCCATTAAAAGATACAAAGTTCCGGTTACAAAATATTCAGAGTGTGAAAATGCAATGTATACCATGGTGACTATAGTTAATAATACTATATTTTGCACTTGAAACTTGCTAAGAGTGAATCCTACAAAATTTTATCACACGGAGGAAAAAAATCTGTGTATAGCGGTAAGATTTTAACTAGATTCATCATAATGATCATTGCACAATATATACAAATACTGCATCATTACATTATACACCTGGAATCAACTAAATGTTGTATGTCAATTATACCTCAAAGAATGAAAACAAATTTTTAAAAAAAAAATTTTTTTTAATTTTTTAAAAATTTATTTCTAGGAGAGAGAGAGAGAGAGAGAGAGAGACAGCGTGAGCAGGGGAGGGTCAGAGAGAGAGGGAGTCACAGACTCAAACAGGCTCCAGGCTCTGAGCTGGCAGTCAGCACAGAGCCCGACGTGGGGCTCGAACCCACGAACCTCGAGATCATGACCTAAGCGAACCGACTAAGCCACCCAGGCGCCCCGAAAACAAATTTTTTTAAGGGGGAGCCTGGTGGCTGAGGCAGTTGGGCATCTGACTTCATGATCATGATTGTCTCACAGGTGGTGAGTTCAAGTCCCACATGGGCTTGCTGCTGTTAGAGCGGAGCCCGCTTCAGATCCTCTGTCCCCTCCTCTCTCTCAAAAATAAACAAAACATTTAAAATAAATAAGTGCATAAATAAATTTATTATTTTTTTAAATTTTAAGACAAAGACACCCACTATTAATGCCCCTTCACAACAGATAGAATGATCAGGGTACGTGTGTCTGGGCAACAGTGCCCTATGTGGCGGAGGGATCAAGTTCATCCTTTCTGGAGGGGACACAGTTAACAACCTATAGGTAAAGCTTCTGTTTCCTTCATTCTTTCTAGAGGCCCAACCTAAATTCTCAAAGGAAGCAGAAGTATCCCTTAGCCTGAATTAGCGCACTCAGTTAACAGACCTGTAAATAGAACTTCTGCCGGATCTGCCGCGATCTTAGGGCAGATACCGACCTCTGGTGGGGACGGAGGGGGAATTTTCTAAGGCTGGGACGAAGGTGGAATTTTCTAAGGCTGGGAGACAGCACCTGCCAGCACCGCGGGAACTGTTTTTCACCTTCTCTGAAAGCCTGGACCAAACACAGAGGGAGGCACTTTCCTCCACATCACTAACAAAATCTCAGGGACGAAAGCTTTCAAAGGAGGTGTAATTTCAATCCATGGCCCAAGAGAGACACTTTATTCCAAGAGGGAAACACTGCGCCCATAACGAGTTGCGCAAATCAAACTGATGGCAAACAATGTATACGATCTCTAAATTCTTTGGTTTAATTTTAGAACAGAAAAAAATGCGGTTCCGTCCCTGTGACCAGCACATGTTACATTATTGCTACAAATTCCTCGCCATCCTGGCCGCTCTGTAATTAAATCATTGCTACAAATTGCTGGCAAGCCCGGCCACCCCGGGATGGTTGAAACACACTTCTCGAGGTGTTTACGCGATCTCCTTCCAAATCTAAAAATAAGGCCAAAAGTACCCGTGGGTCAAGCTCTGCCCGTGTACGGGAAGACCTCAGCCATAACACAATGCGAATTCCGAGGCTTCACCACGGTGCCGACCCAGATAGAAAATGTTTTAAATGGAAAACCTACCGACACCGCGAGCGTAACGGCATCCAGCTCGACTTTGCCCAGATGCCCACAGAAGATGGAACTGACGACGCTGATCAGGAAAATCATCAACTGCGCCAGGAACTGCGAGGGGGAGAAGGAGGGAGAACACGCGCTGACCCCCAGCCCGCCCGCTCGGGGAGCGCAGCGAGGAGGCGCTGGGGGGCGCCCCGAGCCGGGCGGCCGTCGGGGCGCGCGGGGCCGCGCACTCACCACGGAGCCCGCTAGCACCGCCAGCGCGGCCGCCTCCCGCCGCACGTCGGGCGGCAGCGCGCCCCGCAGGCTCCGCAGGCAGCGGCGCCAGCGAGCGGCGTCGGGCGGCCCGGCGCTCTCCAGGGACGCGGCGGCCACGGCGGCTGCTGCGGGGGGCTCCATGCCGGCGCGGGGACTGCGGCGCGTGAGGCGGCGGGCTGGGGGAGGCCCCCGCACGGCCCCGCCCCGCGCGCCCGCGTCCCGCCCCCACCTGCGCACGCGGCCGGGGGTGGGGGCGGGGAGGGGGAAGCGGGAGGGCGGCACCCCGGGACGCAAGACCTCCCGGCCAACCGTCGCCGCCCGCACATCCCCGGGGGGGGGGCTGGGGGAGGGGCGCGGAGACCCCCGCGGGAGGGGGGGTCGCGGGGGCCAGGACGGGGTCGGGGGCGCTGTGCGCCGACGAGGGAGACTGCAGGTCGGAGGGGTGGAATGTGCTGAGGCGGGGGTGGGGAGGGCGACTGCGTCATTCCCCCCGCCGCACGCCGAGAGCACTGCGCTGCCTTTTCAGCCGGAGTCCCTCTTCCTCCGGCCTCGGTGACGGGTGTGTCAAAGAATTTACTTCCCCAGGGATGCGCTCCTCGCCTGCAGTTTGGGCTGGTGAGAGAAGCCTCAGCATCCCATCCGGGGGGCTCCTACCTGGGGACAGGAAGGGCAGGCAGGGAGAGAACTCTCTAGAAGGCCAGGGTATCCCGGAGGGAAATCCATAGGGGAGAGAATGAATAGGGTGCGTGGGGGCTTCCTCACACAAAAGCAGGGAGAGGTGATGTTGCTGGGGGCCCATCCCTCGGGGCGGGCCTTTATCTTGGTCCCTGCAAAGGGACTCTCCTAGAAGAATAAAGGAGGGTGGAGATACCTTAAGGCTGTGTTGGGTGTTTTTTAAATTCAATGGTTGCTAACTTCTGTGATTTTTGTCCATTATCTGTTCTTTCAGGGCAAAGGGCAGTGCCTAGCTCATTGTATCCATCCAAGTACTCAGCGTTCTTAATACTGAGGCTTGCCGGGTTAACCTGTCGCCCTCCCCCCAGGAAGGCCGAGTCCAAGCAGTTATCCAAGGCCGCTGTTGAAATCTTCTCACACTCACTCACGCACGCACGCACGCACGCCTCCCCAGGAATTAGCAAGGGTTGTTTGGACTTTCACAGCTCGAAGACTTCCCCACTTATTCTCCGACGCCGCAGAAGGGGGCATTCACCAAAATCTCATCCCTTTGACACAAAAAAGCACACACAACAAAAATCTCCATGGATGTACCATGTCTGCCACCTAAAGCTGGTGCCTCCATAAAGGCAAAGACCCAAGCAGAAGATGAATGGGGGCCGGCCCAGGACCCCCCCCATCCTAGCCCCTCTTTCCATTTCTGCTGCTTTGCAACTCTTTAATCCCCTCCTTCAATCAAAATCGGAAAAGGTCTGGGGCGCCTGGGTGGCTTAGTCGGTTAAGTGTCCGACTTTCGCTTAGGTCATGATCTCGCGGTTCTTGGGTTCGAGCCCCGCGTCGGGCTCTGTGCTGCCAGCTCAGAGCCTGGAGCCTGTTTCAGAGTCTGTATCTCCCTCTCTCTCTGACCCTCCCCTGCTCACGCTGTCTGTCTCTCTCTCTCCTAGAAATAAATAAAAATAGAAAAAAATAGAATAAGAAAACATTAAAAAAATTAAAAAATCGGAAAAGGTCTGACTTCTTCCAGTTTGCCCGGATTGGCTCTTCAAGCCCTTTATTTCTCTCCGTGGGATGTCCGCCTCAAGAAAAATGAGATGCTAGGGGTGCCTGGGTGGCTCAGTCAGTTAAGCCTGACTTCTGCTCAGGTCGTGATCTCACGGTTCGTGGGTTTGAGCCCCGTGTCGGGCTCTGTGCTGACAGCTCAGAGCCTAGAGCCTGTTTCTGATTCTGGGTCTCCCTCTCTCTCTGACCCTCCCCTGCTCGTTCTCTCTCTCTCAGAAATAAAACAGTAAAAAAAAAAAAAAGATGTTGGTTCTCAGTGGAGCCTTGGCCTACAGCCTCCTCTCTGCTGGTTTCTGCCAATCCTTCTCAGTCCAGACACCGATTTTAAGACCGGTCCTTAAGAGGAAGCCCGTTCTTCGATGCCATCTGACGCCTCTCCCCTTAAATCTTTCTCCTCTTTCGGTTTCTCAAGCACGTTCATTGCCCGTAGTGCCGGAGAGCAGGACCCCAAATGAATCTTCACAAATGCCATTTTCCCACTGAATAACCATCCAAAGCCACAAAGAAATTATACACTGTGAAATATATTTTAAATAACTCAAATGGTAGAAGAGTCCTTTACACACTCAGTACCTGCGTCCGTATCTAAAGAAACAAAAGCAAAAGAAATCTCAAAGTCACAGACAAAAGCCATCAGTCCACAGTGGTCCTGGGTTGAGACAGTGGTGGAGGAGTGATTACTACTCCCTTCATTCAGACAGTCTTGCACTAGAACATAAAGGTTTACTTAGCTCCTTCATTAGAAAACATAATCTTGAACGCTCAATTCTTGAAATCCACAGGCACAGTCGAGCTACCTTAACTGAAAATAAATTCCCACCACTTGTGCATTATTTGTAAACTCAAAAGTGTCACTTGACCTGATTCTCTCTCTCTCTCCTCTCTCTCTCGCCTATCCCTCAATTCTGACATACAGTCTCACGAAAATCCCCATGAGCAAGATTGAAATGAACCCCATGAGCAGGAGCCCACGTCGTAGCATCAGCTGTCTCCCAGTCAACTCAGTCACGTCCCTGGAAGGGGCCCCACGATGATGTTCTTGGCGCCTCTGTGGGTCCCACCGAGTCTGGTCTCGTCTTTCAGGAATGTTTAATACAACTCTTCTCTGGCTCTCCCGGACCACTGAAGGGAAGAAAGGAACTTAGTCAGCAGTATAAAAGGATATTTTTTTCATGAGCACAAAAGATGCCATACACATACGTTACTAGCCCGGGGGAAAGGTTATTCGGGAAGCGGTTGCTACCTTGGGCACACAAAAGAAATACTATCTCAGAGTGTCTCTCCATTCACCGATCACAAACTCTGGGTCCTGCTGTTGTGAGCTTGGGTCTTCTAGAGAGTTCTGCCCGTCCCTAGAACTAGGGAGTTCTGCCCGTCCCTAGAACTAGAGGAATAAATACAGTGACCCTCAAAGATTCATAGGGAAGTTTTCAATGGGCCAACCTTCCTCTAATAAACAGTTCAGAAGGAGGTCATTCAAGGCCATTCACAGAACTAAAGAGAGATGTGACTCTTCACGTCCGAGGGCCTACTGAGCATCCAGCACGAGAGAGTGACTCATGTAGATTCAGTCTTCCAACACTTCAGCGTAGTGAGAATTCAGGAAAATATCCTGAAAGCTTCCCCAGAGGCACGCAAAGGCAGCTGACCCAAAGAAACAGGAATAAGATGGGCATCCGACTTCTTAATGAGCAGAGCGGATATTGGGATGTTCTGCTGCCCTTGGTGTTGTGAGTGGGAAGAATTTTGAATGGAGGATTCCAGCTCCCTCTTACAAAATGCTGCCTCCACGCCAGGCGCTGTTCTCGGCGCTTTGCATGTTGGAAGCTCACTTAATTCTCACGAAGGTACTGAAGTAAGTAGTTGCTTTACCTGCTTTTACAAATGGGAGAGGCCAGGAAACTTGGACCAACCGTCTCTGAAGACAATTGTGAAAGCCGGATAAAATGAATGTGAAGTATCATCTTGAAGGTATCAGAGTACTACCAAAGTAGCAAAAAGTCAGCAGGGAAAGATCTAGGGGGAGTTGGAAGAAACCGAACAGAGTGAGGCAGCTTTGGGGGGCCACTTTTGACCTGAGAGTTCTCCATCTGGACTGAGCGATGCTTTGGGGGGAACTCAGTCCCCCACCAAGGCCAGAACTCTGGACTCCAGGCCGGAACCCAGGAGAATGAAGGATGAACCGGAAGTACACCAGGCCTCACCCTGGTGGCCTTCAAGCCAGCTGGGTGCTCCAGGAAGCTCAGTGTCTGAAATTGCCCTAGACTGCTGGTCACCCTAAGTGTTTGACAGAAGCAAAGGAAAATCCTCCCTGGAGACAGACAGACATCGCAGGCCTCAAATTACCCCTACGGACGATTTTCAATACAAGATCTGGGACACAAGCAAAGATACCTGGGCACACGGGGGACCAGACAACATGAACGAAAACCTGCAGGAACAACGGAATTGGCGGCTGGCTGTAATTCAGCCAGTCTGTGAACTCAAGTTATAAAGAAGTGAGGAACTAGTGTGAGTGCGTGACTGTCCAAGGATCTGGGAATCTGGGGAGACTACAAATTTGACAGAGAGAAAGGGATACACGTGTTTGCGTGATACTTACCAGAACCAACGGTTTAAACAGTGATCTGTTGAAGGCCCACCTTTGCCTGGTGAACGGGGGAGCCCCACGGACCCAGACATGCTAATGTCAGTTTCCACGATAAGGTCAACGCACAGGATCACCGAGTATCAGAGATCCCCGTGGAATGCTTACGCGAATACCGTTAAATAACCGGCAACCTGCACCGTACCTCACACTGTGTGTTGTGTGCGTGATTTTATCATTTGTCCCTGAAGCTTTATTTCCTGAGTTCAGGGGGAGCTCATGGCAGCAAATGGCCTCTCCAGGACCACCTAGGCAGGCCTATTGCAAGAGCAGAGAGGCAGTTTATTCCATACCTTGGTTCTGATAGATAGCCGAAGTCCCCTCCGGGGCCACAGGTAGTGTCACATTGGCATGTATCAGAGCCTAGAAAATGAAATGCGAAGTAAATCCACAAGGCTTTATTTACCACCGTGTTAATAAGACCTTTGACTTGACTCTCCAGCTTAGGAAAAACCAAGCCATTTTCTGTAACTGACATGGAAGGGGACCTTCTCTGGTTCACAAGGATGAAATCGTCTTCCAGAATGACAGACGTGGGGTCAGTGGGTGGGGGAAGGATGGACGGAAAGGCACAAGGTTAGGGGGAAGGCTGGGCCCAAGTTCACAGGACTCCCCCCTTCTTTGTGCTTCATCGATTTTATCTACCATCTATTTTCAGACCCCCACACTGACCCTAGCAATCTGGCGACAAGCATGCGTGCAGGTATCTTAATGAAATATTTTGGGATCATAAAAAACAGTATCAGGATAAATCGCCTGGCATCCCTTTCCCTCCGGTTTCAAATCTTGTCCGGAAATTGGCTTTTCAGGCACTAGGGTGGTAGCCTGGGTTGGGATAGGAGGAAAGGAACCCCTATTTTTCTGTTCGATAAATAAACAAGGGCATGGATAAATGCAGGGTCATCTGGGCCCTCCACGGCTGACATAAATGCAGTGGAAATTACAAAGTAGCATTGGTGATAAAACGGGGAACCTTCCAAATGAGAGGGGGGCAGCCGGAGCTGACGATTTGCTTTCTAGGAGAGGAACTTTTATTGGCCAGCAATGAACATAGTTACCTCTTGAGAGGCTTTCTTCCAGTTTAGCCCAGCAACAAAGACCAGAAAATACAGGGACTGCGTGATCGCACAGATAATGATCCCTAACCACAGACCTGGAAGTGGAAATATTTAAGAGGTTAATTCCGTGGGAGGGGCGCCTGGGTGGCTTAGTCGGTTAAGCGTCCGACTTTCGCTTAGGTCATGATCTCGCGGTTCATGGGTTCGGACCCCGCCTTGGGCTCTGTGCTGACTGCCAGCTCAGAGCCTGGAGCCTACTTCAGAGTCTGTGTCTCCCTCTCTCTCTGACCCTCCCCTGCTCACGCGGTCTCTCTCTCCTAGAAATAAATAAAAATATTTTAAAAAAAGAGGTTAATTCCGTGGGAAACAGGCCGCCCCTGGGGAAAATGTTCCTATCTCACTCTGAGAATCTGCTTTCATGGCTGAGGTGGAGCCCACAGTGATTGAGAGATCCCTTGCCCTCTCCTTCAGTTTCCAGAAGGTTCTGAGAGGCCCAGGGCTACCCTCGGTCACTGCCCAGCGCTGTGGATCTCAGAACCAATGTTCAGGAGCTTCTTTCTGGCCTTTGTGATCCTAACGCTTTGCCAGTTAAGAGATGTGCAGGTTATAAGGAAATGAAATTCCCAAGACAAATTATTTCCTATGTCAAAGAGCACTGTGCTTCTGAACTGCTGTGGCCTATTTTCCTCGAAAAAAGGGGGCTGATATTTTCAAAATGCAGAAGACCCCAGCCGTGTTAAGTTCCCTCCCTTGGTACTTCCTGCAGGCTCTTACTGGCTTTGGGCACAGGCTTCCACAGCTCCCGGGACCAGGTTGTCCAGAGAGAGGGTCCCAGAGAGGCTGAGTGGGAACAGAAGACAGGAAAAGGTACCATCACACTCTACCTAGTAACCCCACAAGGGACACAGAGAGACCCCAAGTGAGGAGGGCTTCTTCGGTCTTCTTTGGTCAACAGTGGAGCAACGGCAGAATCTGAAAGGCTAACACGGGCTGTGAGAAACTGAATATGCCGACAGGCAGCGGGCAGAGCATACGTAAAAACAGAACTCCAGGGGCGCCTGGGGGGGTCGGTCGGTTGAGCGTCTGACTTCAGCTTAGGTCATGATCTCACGGTTCGTGGGTTCAAGCCCCACATCGGGTTCTGCACTGACAGCGTGGATCCTGCCTGCTTCAAATCCGGTCTCCCTCTCTCTCCTGGTTCACACTCTCTCTCTCTTGCTCAAAAACAAACAAAAATAGAACTTTGGGGGGCACCTGGGTGGCTCAGTTGGTTAAGTGTCTGACTTCAGCTCGGGTCATGATCTCACGGTTCGTGGGTTCGAGCCCCGCGTCGGGCTCTGTGCTGACAGCCAGCTCAGAGCCTGGAGCCTGTTTCGGATTCTGTGTCTCCCTCTCTCTCTGACCCTCCCCCTGCTCATGCTGTCTCTCTCTCTCAGAAATAAATTAAAAAAAAAAAAAACTTAAAAAAATGTTTTAAATAGAGCTTTGGTCCACAGCCTACTGAAACCAAGCCCTTACCCATAATAAACCACCCGAGAAGCCAGTCTGTTACATACCAGACTCTGGAAACAATCCAAGGTGCTAAATAAGAACTTCTGCAACAATTGACACCAAATGGCCAGGACCTGATCAATAATCGACACCGTCCCTAATTTTTGTCCCCACTTCCAACCTAGGGCCAACCAGAGAAATGCAAACACGCCCTCCCCCCCACCAATCCCACAGCGCGTCCGATTCTCTCATCAGCCCGCTTCTGGCTTCCCCGGGATGCCAAGGCACACCTGAGCCCCCGCTCCCACCCCTGTGCCTGCCTCCGGGCCCCCCTGCCCAAACTTGGGTGCCGGTGCCTGCCTCCCTTGCTAGAGCGAGCTCAGAATGGATGGCCTTCGGTTTTCCCATCTGGCTGGTCTCCACGGCCACAGCTCATCATGGCGGCCCCGCAAAGCCTGGCCGACTGCCTCACAACGTGGACGCCCGCCTCCAACCAGATGGGGTACCCAGGGGCCCCTCACGCCTGCGTGCTAGAGGCTTGGGCAGTCCCTGACGACGTGGGGAGTTTGGGCCTGGTCTGCACCCCAATCTCTTTACCATCGGCTCCTCGTCTCTGTGCCCGGGTTTTGTCACGGGTTCCCATTTGCTTGGCATCCTTGGTGCAATCCGGCCATTCCCTTTGATCCCTTTTGCTGTGTCTGGTGCTGTGTCCAGTGTTGTCTGTCACAGAGACAATTCGAGGCCCCGGAAGCCTGCCGCGTGCGCCCAGCTCACCGACCCCCAAGCGTGTCGTCCTCACCCCACCTGGCCTCCACTGCGACAGACCTGTCTGCAGGCCATCGCTAACACCACACGAGGCTCTCCTGTCACAGTTTTGTGTCGGGGGACCCGGGCTTTGATCGAGATCTTTCTTTCCGGTTTCCTGCCCGCCCGTCTAACTGCCGCGCGGGCGCCAGAGAAGGTGTTTGATGTTACGACAACCCTTTCGCCTCCTTTTCTCAAGGAGAAAATTAAGACTGAAATGGGAGACCGAAGATGAGAGCAGAACTTGGTATGAAAAATAAGCCCTCCGCTGGCCCGCAACACCTCACAGAACACTCGGGCAGAAACACCCTGGGACAAAAATGAGCCAAGACCCAAAGTACACGTGGGGACCTGCAGACAGACAGCTGGTCACCGCCCCAGCCAACTCCAGCTACAAGGACACTTGCAGGTGTTGTAAAGAGAAGGGACCCTGGGAAGGAAAACACCAAGACCAAGAAAATGCTCTCGGTCCACGGCAGTGAGTGCTTGCGGGAGGCAGAGTCACGCACGATCCTGCGAGGCCCTTCGACGCTCCAGCCGAATTCACTGTAAGTGTGGACGCTCATCCTCACCGGTGCCTGATGAATACGTGGCCCACTTTCTACATGCAGCACCCCCACCCCCACCCAGTCTCTGTCTCCAGGTAAACACACTGCACAGGTGGTTGGTATTTCAAATAAACCGCTGGTTTTCCCAATCTCCCAGTCTTTTCTGTGTTTTTTTTTTCCCCCGAAGTTTACCTATTTATTTTGAGAGAGACAGAGAACACAAGCAGGGCGGGGGGAGAGAATCCCAAGCAGGCTCAACACTGTCAGCGCAGAGCCCGATGCAGGGCTCGAACTCACGAACCACAAGATCATGACCTCAACCGCGATCAAGAGTCAAACGCTTCTTTGTCTCCCTCTCTCTCTGCACCTGCCCCCCACTGATGCGGTCTCTGTATCTCAAAACTAAACATTTAAAAACTTAAAAAAAAAAGAGAGACACTTAGCCGACTAAGCCACACAGGCACCCCACCAACCTTTGACTGTAACCCTTGAGCCCGACTGAGAAGTGCACCTTCCTGCTCTGTGATCCCATCCCTGCGAATGTCACAGGCTGAGACTTACTCCGCAGGCGAAACTGTGATATCAAATGCGTACCAGAGGGACCATGTCCTGAGACCAGAGAGGACTCCTCTGTTTATGGTCAAGTTCGGTCTGCTCAGGGTATACCCTGCTTCCTCCGTTTTATTTGACACATACCCAGACAAGGATCTTGACACTACCTGACACTCCATAGCATTGATATTCTACTAACAAGAGTCACATAATTGGAGGAGGACCCATAGAAGTTCAGAGTATTCCCAACTGTTCCTACCAACTGTCACTAAACTTCCCCAGCGTCCCTTGAAGGCAAATAAAGGGATTCAAACCTAGAACTGAAAGTCGCACCCAAAGGTCTTCCCATACCCCGGACTGGTCCTCATAACTGCCACTAAAAAAAAAAAAAAAAAAAAAAAAAAACCACAAAACAAAAACAAACACAAAGGGTATCTTTATTCAAGACCTCAGGGCCATCAACAAAATGGTTCTCCCTCACTTACCACTAACGCCCGACCCGGCACCATCCTGACTCCATCCCTCCTGAAGCCACTCACTTTACTGTCGTGGTGGATCTCTGCCCTGCCTTGTCCAGAGTCCCTCGGCATGGGGACAGCCAATACCCCTTTCCTTCACTGGCCGAGGACAAGTGTGTCTGCACAGTCATGCCCTGGGAGGGTCACAGAAGGACCCCCCCCTCAGTTCCTCAATTAAGAATTCTAAAAATTGGGGGGGGGAGGTGCTCAGTCAGTTGAGTGTCCGACTCTCGATTTTGGCCCGTGTCATGATCCCAGGGGTCATGGTATGGAGCCCCGAGTCGGGCTCCATCCTGCCTGGGATTCTCTCTCTCCCCCTCTGCCCCTCTCCCCACTTGCAATCTCTCTAAAATAAGCTTTTGAATTTAAAAAATTAAAAATATCTAAATTTCCCTTGTGATTCATTTCTCTTTTTTTTATCGCAGCAAGATTCATTCATTCATTCATTTTAGAGAGAGAGGGAGAGAGCATGTGAGCGAGGGAGAGAGAAAGATCGACTCTTTTTTTCTGGAGAGAGAGGGCTCAAGTGAGCAAGAGGAAGAGAGATAGGAAGAGAGAGAATCCCACGACCAGCAGAGAGGGAGGGAGAAGGGGAGAGAGAGAAGCGGGGTTCGCCTGAAGCTCACCCAAAGTGGGGCTTGAGCTCACCTGATGAGGGACTCAATCATGACCTACGAAGAAGTCCGATTGAGGACTAACCAACTGAGCCACCCAGGCGCCCTCTTGTGATTCATTCCTATCAGAGCTCCTACTTTGTGCAGAGAATGAGGAATCCCATGTATAAAATTCTGTTTTCTTGTTCTTAGCCTTGGCAAAGAAGGGACATAGTTTCAAAAGCAAAATCACAACTTTGCCAGAACACCGTTCATTTCTGGGTTCAACTGGATACCGCAGACCATGGAAGCCAAACTTTTCTGAGCTCACGACACCTGTCTATGAACCGACGGGAGTCCACAGCGACAGACCCTCTGCTCAGGAGGCCCCAACGCCAACACGCTTCTGAAACCCAAAGAAGGTTTCGCGGCAACCTCCTGGAAGCCCAGGCAGCCCCGACTACAGAAAACCAGTTTGTCCATTTGTGCCTGAGCCACAGGGACGCGCCCTTGGGGTTGTAACTCAGCCTAATGGGACCCATCAAACACCCATTGTCTACCACCAGCTTACCCTTGACCCCACTGCAAAGGCTTCTCTCTCTCATTTTCAGACAATAGCTTCTACGCTGCAAAACCTGTTGAGGCTTTTGAGGAGTGAGTTCTAGACCACACCCCCACCCACCCCCACTCCCGACCTCAGGTTCCTCCTGGAGCCTGGACATCACTGATCACACACACACCATTCTTCGCGTGGGGGGGGGGGGGACCTGAACCGCTTAAGCTATTCTGTCGTGATCTCTTCTCACATTACTATTCACCACTGCAACGCCCTGAACCATGGTCTTCCCTGACCTATGGAGCTCTCCGCACCGCGCTCAGCCTTGTTACAGACCTGCCTGGAGAACGCTGACCTAATAGTATTCGCTGATGAATCGTCCCTAAGCACTGAGGCTGGAGATCACCAGTAGGATGTGCCATCACTAGGGTGAGCTCCCCTGCAGAATGCAGCCCTCCAGGGCCACCTGGGAAGCTCAGTCGGTTAAGCATCAGACTTCGGCTCAGGTCACGATCTTACGGTTCGGGAGTTCGAGCCCCACGTCGGGCTCTGTCCTGACAGCTCAAAGCCTGGAGCCTGCTTTGGATTCTGTGTCTCCCTCTCTGCCCCTCCCCTGCTCTTGCTCTGTCTCTTTCTCAATAAATAAATAAATAAATAAATAAATAAATAAATAAAACAAAATATTAGAACGCAGTCCTCTACCTGAGGTAAAAAATCTGCGCCGGTGGCAGATCTGTGATCCCTAAAGCAGGTCACCCAGCAAGGACCAAAGAGACATGTATCCAGATGGCAGACTGATGCTTTAGGAGAAGCCCCTGATTTGGGGCTCTTCTGGAAACAGAGAGGGTTTCTCACTTCTGCTGGAGCCCCTACTGCAGATGGATGGCAGCAAGGAAAACTTTAAACATACTTCTATTTCCCGGAGAGAGAGCTGCTGTAAAGATTGCGGCCCCCGTTAAACAAGAGAATGCAGATGCTAAAAGGAAGCCCTTGCAGATCACTGAGCCAAACAAGTCGCTTTAACCAGGTTCTGATCCTATCTGGGCCCTCAAAAGATAGACCCCTGGAGGCTTCAAAGAGGCCACTGTAGAAGATCAACGTTTAGCCTTTGACTTTGAAGACGACTAATGGGAAAAAACGTGGTTGGATCCATCACATCACAAGATGACTTCAAATGGATGTCAGCTAAAGTTTCTCCATGACCCGGTTCATCACAGAGGAGACGGGTCGCTTAGTGTCTGAAATCAACGTTGGTGGAGAAACTTTAAAAAAAACAGCTGAGGTTTTTTTCAGGTCACGCGTCACCTGTGACCAACATAACAGTGCAGAGACCGTGAGGGCTGGCATGGCCAGGAAGCAGGCCTCAAGGGGCCTCTGAACACACACAGATGGACTTTGTCCAACTTGCATCCTCCATGGGATTTAAATACGTTTTAGTTATCGGTTGTCTATTTTCAGGACAGACTGAAGCACTTCCTTGCTGAAAAGCCACAGCTCTTACCGTCACTGAAAAGCTGCTTGACTGTATTTCCAACCTGATGTCTCAGGTTTTATAGGTCTCAGCGTCCAAATTTTCTATCAAGTGACTGCGGTACATGGTACATGCTTTCTGGGAACCACATAAAGGAACTCTCAAGTACTACTCCTTCCTCAAAAATTATGCCATCCTCATCACCCACAATCTTCTGGGAAAGTGGAAAGGCCCAATATCATCCTTAAATTGAAATCAGCAAAACTTTCAGAAACCCTTGAGTTCCCTTGGCCAAAAGTATTCCCAGTAGTTTTTTTTCTTTATAATTTTTTACTTATTTATTTTGAGAGCAAGAGTGCATGGGGAGGGGGAGAGAGAGAGAGAGCGAGAGAGAGAGAATCCCAGGCAGGCTCCACACTGTCAGCCTGAGGGCGGAGAGAACTCCACGTCACCAACTGTGAGATCATGACCTGAGCTGAAATCAAGAGTTGGACACTTAACCAACGGAGTCCCCACCCCCGGCGCCCCCTCCTGGTAGTTTTGCACACTGCATTTACAGCATACAGCCCGCTCCCTCAGGGGCACATCGCTTGCCCTCTATGAATTAGGGACTGGAAGCCCTACGTCTAGGGATTTCACCACCAATACCAGCCTGACCAGATTGATGCGCCACATGCAAAATATCACCAGGGTCCTACCGCCAACAGCCTAAGGCTGCCTCCCCACAGGATCTTCATAAACCGTTTCTCCATCATTTTTAGCCAAAAGATTTCACCTACTGGGAGAGAAAGCTGAGAAAACTGCTCGTGAACCTGGTTGGAAGGGACCCGGTCAATGGCTGTGACCCTGGTTAGTTGCAGTTTTTCCCAAACCTTGAATGGTTCTGCACAACCACTCACCATGATGGTCACCATGATGGTCCAACATCAAGGAGCTCGAGGAGACCTTGCAATACAGTTGACTATGAAGAGGACTGGACAATCTTCAAGTTTTGAAGAACTGGCTCTCTAGCTTTCTCTAAATTCCCCCGGTTTTCTCTAATTTTCCTTGAGAAAGGGGAGACTGAGACACTAAACATACAATGGCCACACCATATATCCAAGTAGAACTTTGATCCACACTCTGTAACAACATAGCCAGGAAACCCCTTATTCACAATCAACCATTGAAAAGCCAGCCTGTTACACATCAGACATGCGGAAGGCCAGACTACTGTCCCTAATCCCTAGGGACACTCCCGGGATTGTAAACAAAACTTCTGCAACAGACAACCCCAAATGGCCAGGATTTGACTTAGTAACTGACAGCTTCCCTAATTTTTGTCCCTGCTTCCAATGTAGGACCAAGCAGAGAGAAGCCACATGCACCCCTGCCCAATTGCATAAGATGTGTCACTACTCCTTCGCCGGCTTCCCACCGTAGGCCACCAGCGTCCATCAGGGCACACCCGAAGCCTTCCCGTTCCCCCCGCTACAAAACCTTCCCACTCCCCTGCCTGCCTTTCAATCTCTGCCTAGGGTCTCTCCCAGGACTTACTTTATAAGTGGAAGTTTGTATCACAGCGCTTTTTTAAATTTAATGTTTGTTTTTGAGAGAGAGAGGGAGAGAGAGAACGAGCAGGGGAGGAGCAGAGAGGGAGACCCAGAATCCAAAGCAAGCTCCAGGCTCCAAGCTGTCAGCACAGAGCCCAATGCGGGGCTCGAACTCATGAACCGCGACATCATGCCCTGAGCTGAAGTCAGATGCCTAACTCACTGAGCCACCCGGGCTCCCTCCCCCCACAGCATTTCTTTTAAAAGGGGCTTCTTAACTCCCTCTGCTTCATACATGCTAGATAAGTCTTTTGTCAAAGGAACAAGTGGGCCTCGTACAGCACTGGAAACGCAGATAGATCTGGATTTTTAAGTGGATTCCTCCAGTATTTCCCTTAGCTAGGCCAGGGGCAAACCCAAAATATGAATTAATGCCAGAAACTCAGCTAAAGAATTTTCTGCACCATGCTGAAAGCCCCGTGAACTTTGCATTGGCAACTCCATTCTTTGAACGTCTCCCGTATTTTTCACTAAAATATTATTGAACTGGAGAGCAAGGTGCAGCATAATGGGACGGGAAGTTCACCAAGGTGTCAGATGACTTCTCACTGCTCCCAGCCTGCCAAGTACTGAGAGATAAAGAGGAGCCTTGCTTAAGTCCGTCACCCCTTCTCCCAAAGATACTGTATTCAGGTTTTAACATAATCATGTGTTAACCACCAGTGTATTCCAAATTATTATTTTAGAAATCAAAGCTGGGCAGTCATTTGTTTCTATACTTAAAAAAAATTTTTTTTAATGTTTGTTTAGTTTTGAGAGAGAGAAACAGAGCATGAGTAATGGAGGGGCAGAGAGAAAGAGGGAGACACAGAATCTGAAGCAGGTTCCAGGCTCCAAGCTGTCAGCACAGAGCCCGACGCGGGGCTCGAACTCATGAACTGCGAGATCATGACCTGAGCAGAAGTTGGATGCTTAACCGACTGAGCCACCCAGGTGCCCCTCTGTATGTTTTTAAAGATCAGCTCTGGTAATTCTAGATTGTACGGATTAAGTTTTTTCCTCTAAGTGTGTCCAGGTGATAGAGTCCCCTCACACCCGAGCCTTCGTTCTGTGCTGTTCACACACATCACGCCCATGCCCTTCTGGGGACACCTGCAAGGCACATGGCTTAAAAGGTTGTACCAGGCGGGAGATACGGGTAATAGAAGGGCAATGAAGGGGACGTTGAGAACACAGCTCGCGGTGCTGTGTGGGCTGACACGGGGCCATGCTCTAGGGTGCATACAGTCAGCATGGAAGCTGCTGGAAGTTCTGTAAAAATCACACCGTGCTGAGCCATGGCCTCCCCTGCCTCGCCGCAAACGCTCCAAGGAGGCCAGTCTGTGACGGCCATGAGCAGACCTGCGGACTCGCTCTCCGGGGCTCCCCATACAAGTGCTTCTATCCAAGGACAGAACCGAGGCCACAAAAGGCACGTTTCCCAGTGCTTCTTGGGGACTCCTGTTCTCCCCAACTCTGAGGAGGTGAGTGAGGACACAGGACAGGGAGACGAGTAGAAAGGTCATCCTGCTCTGCTCAAGTGGATCTGTGTGCTAGTGTGAAAGGGGGGCCAAGCTGGGCATGAACTTGCAGCCCTGGGCCCCTGGCTGCCTGCTGTCCACTCCCTGCTCTCTCAGACAGGGCGCAGAATGAGCGTGCGAAAGTTTCAGAGGTCCAGGGCCAAGTGTCAAAAAAAAAAAAAAAAAAAGCCTCTGTGCTCAGACAGTCCCTTCCAGCGCCCACGAGGAACAGATTTGTCTGCCCGTGGGTAATGCTTACCAATCAGTCCCAGCTTGACCGCGAACATCAGCGAGATCCCGATTGGGAGACCGACCAGGTAATAGCCAATGGCATTGACAATGGCCCCAACCTTCTGGTTGCCGCTTCCCCGCAGAATGCCACCACATGTGCACTGTAGGCAGAGAACACCCAACAGTGAGAACATCGCTGAGGCTTCTGAAAGACTCCTGTCTCCACGCACTTCCCATCCCGGGGCGGGGGATGGGGGGGCTTGAACCTAAAATCCGAATCCCGTGTGTTATCAAGTGACTACGATAAAACTATTCAGTATTCCCCACCTGCCCCACCCCAACTGCTCTTTTCTTTTTTCCTTTTTAACTTTTGTTTAACATTTATTCATTTTTTGAGAGACAGAGGGCGAGTGGGGGAGGGGCAGAGAGAGGGAGACACAGACTCCGAAGCAGCTCCAGGCTCTGAGCTGTCAGCACAGAGCCCGACACAAGGCTCGAACCCACGAGCTCTGAGATCATGACCTGAGCTGCGCCGAAGCCAGACACTTAACCAACTGAGCCACTCATGCGCCCCCAGATGCTCTTTTCAGTTTAGATTTACCACCATCAGAAGAAACATGGCGCTTGATGGGAACACTGCGTAACACTTACGGCAAGACTTTCGTACACGTGGGAGACAGCAGAGATTGGAATCACCTGGGCCACCAGAGCCACGATTTCTCTGTTGGGAAGAGAAAGCACATGGTGATCAAGAGGAGACAGAGGTGTGTTTCAGGCGGCGGCACGTGGCTTCTCGGTAACACTGGAAGGGCTCGTGTACTCCAGCCAACACCCTATTTGTGGACAATCCCAGTGTTTCTTGGGCCATCGAGGAAACCAACCCTAACTTCACCTCATGACTTTTATAAGAAATCTACAGTCCAGGGGCGCCTGGGTGGCTTAGTCGGTTAAGCGTCCGACTTTCGCTTAGGTCGTGATCTCGCGGTTCGTGGGTTCGAGCCCCGCGTCGGGCTCTGTGCTGACTGCCAGCTCAGAGCCTAGAGCCTGTTTCAGTCTGTGACTCCCTCTCTCTCTCTGGCCCTCCCCTGCTCACGCTGTCTCCTCTCTCCTCTAGAAATAAATAAAACATTAAAAAAAAAAGTTTTAAAGATACTTGTATCCAAAAATAGACAAAGAACGTTTATAATTCAACAATAAAAAGACAAACACCCCAACTATAAATCAGGCAAATGATCTAGATAGACATTTCTCCAGATATACAAATGGCTAATAAACCCATGAAAAGATGCTCAACTTCATAGCCATCAGGGAAATGCAAATCAAAACCACAGTTAGATACCACCTCATCCACTGTGACAGCTGTAATCAAAAAGTCAAAAAATAGTAAGTGTTGGCAAGGATGGGAAGAAATCGAAGCCCCCATACTTACTGCTGGGGACATAACATGTTGCAGCT